>NC_133328.1:607754028-607889123 GCF_042186555.1 Aquarana catesbeiana | reverse complement strand
GGGACTCTGATGCAAGGCGGACCTCTGTGGGGGACTCTGATGCAAGGCGGACCTCTGTGGGGACTCTGATGCAAGGCGGACCTCTGTGGGGACTCTGCTGCCAGGCGGACCTCTGTGGGGACTCTGCTGCCAGGCGGACCTCTGTGGGGACTCTGCTGCCAGGCGGACCTCTGTGGGGATTCTGCTGCCAGGCGGACCTCTGTGGGGACTCTGCTGCCAGGCGGACCTCTGTGGGGACTCTGCTGCCAGGCGGACCTCTGTGGGGGACTCTGCTGCCAGGCGGACCTCTGTGGGGACTCTTGCTGGCAAGGCGGACCTCTGTGGGGACTCTGCTGCAAGGCGGACCTCTGTGGGGACTCTGATGCAAGGCGGACCTCTGTGGGGACTCTGATGCAAGGCGGACCTCTGTGGGGGACCCTGGTTGCAAGGCGGACCTCTGTGGGGACTCTGCTTCAAGGGGGACCTCTGTGGGGGACCCTGCTGCAAGGCGGACCTCTGTGGGGACTCTGATGCAAGGCGGACCTCTGTGGGGACTCTGATGCAAGGCGGACCTCTGTGGGGACTCTGATGCAAGGCGGACCTCTGTGGGAACTCTGCTGCACAGGCGGACCTCTGTGGGGACTCTGCTGCAAGGCGGACCTCTGTGGGGACTCTGCTGCAAGGCGGACCTCTGTGGGGACTCTGCTGCAAGGCGGACCTCTGTGGGGACTCTGCTGCAAGGCGGACCTCTGTGGGGACTCTGCTGCAAGGCGGACCTCTGTGGGGACTCTGCCTGCAAGGCGGACCTCTGTGGGGACTCTGCTGCTGCAAGGCGGACCTCTGTGGGGACTTGGCTGCAAGGCGGACCTCTGTGGGGACTCTGCTGCCAGGCGGACCTCTGTGGGGACTCTGCTGCAAGGCGGACCTCTGTGGGGGACTCTGCTGCAAGGCGGACCTCTGTGGGGACTCTGCTGCAAGGCGGACCTCTGTGGGGACTGATGCAAGGCGGACCTCTGTGGGGACTGATGCAAGGCGGACCTCTGTGGAGACTCTGCTGCAAGGCGGACCTCTGTGGGGACTCTGATGCAAGGCGGTCCTCTGTGGGGACTCTGATGCAAGGCGGACCTCTGTGGGGACTCTGATGCAAGGCGGACCTCTGTGGGGACTCTGATGCAAGGCGGACCTCTGTGGGGACTCTGATGCAAGGCGGACCTCTGTGGGGACTCTGATGCAAGGCGGACCTCTGTGGGAACTCTGCTGCAAGGCGGACCTCTGTGGGGACTCTGCTGCAAGGCGGAACTCTGTGGGGACTCTGCTGCATGGCGGAACTCTGTGGGGACTCTGATGCAAGGCGGACCTCTGTGGGGACTCTGATGCAAGGCGGACCTCTGTGGGGACTCTGATGCAAGGCGGGACCTCTGTGGGGACTCTGATGCAAGGCGGACCTCTTTGGGGACTCTGATGCAAGGCGGACCTCTGTGGGGACTCTGATGCAAGGCGGACCTCTGTGGGGACTCTGCTGCCAGGCGGACCTCTGTGGGGACTCTGCTGCCAGGCGGACCTCTGTGGGGACTCTGCTGCCAGGCGGACCTCTGTGGGGACTCGGCTGCAAGGCGGACCTCTGTGGGGACTTGCGGCTGCAAGGCGGACCTCTGTGGGGACTCTGCTGCAAGGCGGACCTCTGTGGGGGACCTCTGCTGCAAGGCGGACCTCTGTGGGGACTCTGCTGCAAGGCGGACCTCTGTGGGGACTCTGCTGCAAGGCGGACCTCTGTGGGGACTCTGCTGCAAGGCGGACCTCTGTGGGGACTCTGCTGCAAGACGGACCTCTGTGGGGACCTCTGTGGGGACTCTGCTGCAAGGCGGACCTCTGTGCAAGGCGGACCTCTGTGCAAGGCGGGACTCTGCTGCAAGGCGGACCTCTGTGGGGACTCTGCTGCAAGGCGGACCTCTGTGGGGAGTCTGATGCAAGGCGCACCTCTGTGCAAGGCGGGACTCTGCTGCCAGGCGGACCTCTGTGGGGACTCTGATGCAAGGCGGACCTCTGTGGGGACTCTGATGCAAGGCGGACCTCTGTCGGGGACTCTGATGCAAGGCGGACCTCTGTGGGGACTCTGATGCAAGGCGGACCTCTGTGGGGACTCTGATGCAAGGCGGACCTCTGTGGGGACTCTGATGCCAGGCGGACCTCTGTGGGGACTCTGATGCCAGGCGGACCTCTGTGGGGACTCTGCTGCCAGGCGGACCTCTGTGGGGACTCTGCTGCCAGGCGGACCTCTGTGGGGACTCTGCTGCCAGGCGGACCTCTGTGGGGACTCTGATGCAAGGCGGACCTCTGTGGGGACTGATGCAAGGCGGACCTCTGTGGGGACTGATGCAAGGCGGACCTCTGTGGAGACTCTGCTGCAAGGTGGACCTCTGTGGGGACTCTGATGCAAGGCGGTCCTCTGTGGGGACTCTGATGCAAGGCGGGTCTCTGTGGGGACTCTGCTGCAAGGCGGACCTCTGTGGAGACTCTGCTGCAAGGCGGACCTCTGTGGGGACTCTGCTGCAAGGCTGACCTATGTGGAGACTCTGATGCAAGGCGGACCTCTGTGGGGACTCTAATGCAAGGCGAACCTCTGTGGGGACTCTGTTGCAAGGCGGACCTCTGTGGGGACTCTGCTGCAAGGCGGACCTCTGTGGGGACTCTTCTGCAAGGCGGACCTCTGTGGGGACTCTGCTGCAAGGCGGACCTCTGTGGGGACTCTGATGCAAGGCGGACCTCTGTGGGGACTCTGATGCAAGGCGGACCTCTGTGGGGACTCTGATGCAAGGCGGACCTCTGTGGGGACTCTGCTGCAAGGCGGACCTCTGTGGGGACTCTGATGCAAGGCGGTCCTCTGTGGGGACTCTGCTGCAAGGCGGACCTCTGTGGGGACTCTGATGCAAGGCGGACCTCTGTGGGGACTCTGATGCAAGGCGGTCCTCTGTGGGGACTCTGCTGCCAGGCGGACCTCTGTGGGGACTCTGCTGCCAGGCGGACCTCTGTGGGGACTCTGCTGCCAGGCGGACCTCTGTGGGGACTCTGCTGCCAGGCGGACCTCTGTGGGGACTCTGCTGCAAGGCGGGCCTCTGTGGGGACTCTGCTGCAAGGCGGACCTCTGTGGGGACTCTGCTGCAAGGCGGACCTCTGTGGGGACTCTGCTGCAAGGCGGACCTCTGTGGGGAGTCTGATGCAAGGCGCACCTCTGTGCAAGGCGGGACTCTGCTGCCAGGCGGACCTCTGTGGGGACTCTGATGCAAGGCGGACCTCTGTGGGGACTCTGATGCAAGGCGGACCTCTGTGGGGACTCTGATGCAAGGCGGACCTCTGTGGGGACTCTGATGCAAGGCGGACCTCTGTGGGGACTCTGATGCAAGGCGGACCTCTGTGGGGACTCTGATGCAAGGCGGACCTCTGTGGGGACTCTGCTGCCAGGCGGACCTCTGTGGGGACTCTGCTGCCAGGCGAACCTCTGTGGGGACTCTGCTGCCAGGCGGACCTCTGTGGGGACTCTGCTGCCAGGCGGACCTCTGTGGGGACTCTGCTGCCAGGCGGACCTCTGTGGGGACTCTGCTGCCAGGCGGACCTCTGTGGGGACTCTGCTGCCAGGCGGACCTCTGTGGGGACTCTGCTGCCAGGCGGACCTCTGTGGGGACTCTGCTGCAAGGTGGACCTCTGTGGGGACTCTGCTGCAAGGCGGACCTCTGTGGTTTCTCTGATGCAAGGCGGACCTCTGTGGGGACTCTGATGTAAGGCGGACCTCTGTGGGGACCCTGTTGCAAGGCAGACCTCTGTGGGGACTCTGCTTCAAGGGGGACCTCTGTGGGGACTCTGCTGCAAGGCGGACCTCTGTGGGGACTCTGATGCAAGGCGGACCTCTGTGGGGACTGATGCAAGGAGGACCTCTGTGGGGACTGATGCAAGGCGGACCTCTGTGGAGACTCTGCTGCAAGGCGGACCTCTGTGGGGACTCTGATGCAAGGCGGTCCTCTGTGGGGACTCTGATGCAAGGCGGGTCTCTGTGGGGACTCTGCTGCAAGGCGGACCTCTGTGGAGACTCTGCTGCAAGGCGGACCTCTGTGGGGACTCTGCTGCAAGGCTGACCTATGTGGAGACTCTGCTGCAAGGCGGACCTCTGTGGGGACTCTGATGCAAGGCGGACCTCTGTGGGGACTCTGATGCAAGGCGGACCTCTGTGGGGACTCTGATGCAAGGCGGTCCTCTGTGGGGACTCTGCTGCCAGGCGGACCTCTGTGGGGACTCTGCTGCCAGGCGGACCTCTGTGGGGACTCTGCTGCCAGGCGGACCTCTGTGGGGACTCTGCTGCCAGGCGGACCTCTGTGGGGACTCTGCTGCCAGGCGGACCTCTGTGGGGACTCTGCTGCCAGGCGGACCTCTGTGGGGACTCTGCTGCAAGGCGGACCTCTGTGGGGACTCTGCTGCAAGGCGGACCTCTGTGGTTTCTCTGATGCAAGGCGGACCTCTGTGGGGACTCTGATGTAAGGCGGACCTCTGTGGGGACCCTGTTGCAAGGCAAACCTCTGTGGGGACTCTGCTTCAAGGGGGACCTCTGTGGGGACTCTGCTGCAAGGCGGACCTCTGTGGGGACTCTGATGCAAGGCGGACCTCTGTGGGGACTGATGCAAGGCGGACCTCTGTGGGGACTGATGCAAGGCGGACCTCTGTGGAGACTCTGCTGCAAGGCGGACCTCTGTGGGGACTCTGATGCAAGGCGGTCCTCTGTGGGGACTCTAATGCAAGGCGGACCTCTGTGGGGACTCTGCTGCCAGGCGGACCTCTGTGGGGACTCTGCTGCCAGGCGGACCTCTGTGGGGACTCTGCTGCCAGGCGGACCTCTGTGGGGACTCTGCTGCCAGGCGGACCTCTGTGGGGACTCTGCTGCCAGGCGGACCTCTGTGGGGACTCTGCTGCAAGGCGGACCTCTGTGGGGACTCTGCTGCAAGGCGGACCTCTGTGGGGACTCTGATGCAAGGCGGACCTCTGTGGGGACTCTGATGCAAGGCGGACTTCTGTGGGGACCCTGTTGCAAGGCAGACCTCTGTGGGGACTCTGCTTCAAGGGAGACCTCTGTGGGGACCCTGCTGCAAGGCGGACCTCTGTGGGGACTCTGATGCAAGGCGGACCTCTGTGGGGACTCTGATGCAAGGCGGACCTCTGTGGGGACTCTGATGCAAGGCGGACCTCTGTGGGAACTCTGATGCAAGGCGGACCTCTGTGGGAACTCTGATGCAAGGCGGACCTCTGTGGGGACTCTGATGCAAGGCGGACCTCTGTGGGGACTCTGATGCAAGGCGGACCTCTGTGGGGACTCTGATGCAAGGCGGACCTCTGTGGGGACTCTGATGCAAGGCGGACCTCTGTGGGGACTCTGCTGCCAGGCGGACCTCTGTGGGGGACTCTGCTGCCAGGCGGACCTCTGTGGGGACTCTGCTGCCAGGCGGACCTCTGTGGGGACTCTGCTGCCAGGCGGACCTCTGTGGGGACTCTGCTGCCAGGCGGACCTCTGTGGGGACTCTGCTGCCAGGCGGACCTCTGTGGGGACTCTGCTGCCAGGCGGACCTCTGTGGGGGACTCTGCTGCCAGGCGGACCTCTGTGGGGACTCTGCTGCCAGGCGGACCTCTGTGGGGACTCTGCTGCAAGGCGGACCTCTGTGGGGACTCTGATGCAAGGCGGACCTCTGTGGGGACTCTGATGCAAGGCGGACCTCTGTGGGGACTCTGATGCAAGGCGGACCTCTGTGGGGACCCTGTTGCAAGGCGGACCTCTGTGGGGACTCTGCTTCAAGGGGGACCTCTGTGGGGACCCTGCTGCAAGGCGGACCTCTGTGGGGACTCTGATGCAAGGCGGACCTCTGTGGGGACTCTGATGCAAGGCGGACCTCTGTGGGGACTCTGATGCAAGGCGGACCTCTGTGGGAACTCTGCTGCAAGGCGGACCTCTGTGGGGACTCTGCTGCAAGGCGGACCTCTGTGGGGACTCTGCTGCAAGGCGGACCTCTGTGGGGACTCTGCTGCAAGGCGGACCTCTGTGGGGACTCTGCTGCAAGGCGGACCTCTGTGGGGACTCTGCTGCAAGGCGGACCTCTGTGGGGACTTGGCTGCAAGGCGGACCTCTGTGGGGACTCTGCTGCCAGGCGGACCTCTGTGGGGACTCTGCTGCAAGGCGGACCTCTGTGGGGACTCTGCTGCAAGGCGGACCTCTGTGGGGACTCTGCTGCAAGGCGGACCTCTGTGGGGACTGATGCAAGGCGGACCTCTGTGGGGACTGATGCAAGGCGGACCTCTGTGGAGACTCTGCTGCAAGGCGGACCTCTGTGGGGACTCTGATGCAAGGCGGTCCTCTGTGGGGACTCTGATGCAAGGCGGACCTCTGTGGGGACTCTGATGCAAGGCGGACCTCTGTGGGGACTCTGATGCAAGGCGGACCTCTGTGGGGACTCTGATGCAAGGCGGACCTCTGTGGGGACTCTGATGCAAGGCGGACCTCTGTGGGGACTCTGCTGCAAGGCGGACCTCTGTGGGGACTCTGCTGCAAGGCGGAACTCTGTGGGGACTCTGCTGCATGGCGGAACTCTGTGGGGACTCTGATGCAAGGCGGACCTCTGTGGGGACTCTGATGCAAGGCGGACCTCTGTGGGGACTCTGATGCAAGGCGGACCTCTGTGGGGACTCTGATGCAAGGCGGACCTCTTTGGGGACTCTGATGCAAGGCGGTCCTCTGTGGGGACTCTGCTGCAAGGCGGACCTCTGTGGGGACTCTGATGCAAGGCGGACGTCTGTGGGGACTCTGCTGCAAGGCGGACCTCTGTGGGGACTCTGCTGCAAGGCGGACCTCTGTGGGGACTCTGCTGCAAGACGGACCTCTGTGGGGACCTCTGTGGGGACTCTGCTGCAAGGCGGACCTCTGTGCAAGGCGGACCTCTGTGCAAGGCGGGACTCTGCTGCAAGGCGGACCTCTGTGGGGACTCTGATGCAAGGCGGACCTCTTTGGGGGCTCGTATGCGAGGCGGACCTCTGTGGGGACTCTGATGCGAGGCGGACCTCTGTGGGGACTCTGATGCGAGGAGGACCTCTGTGGGGACTCTGATGCAAGGCGGTCCTCTGTGGGAACTCTGATGCAAGGCGGACCTCTGTGGGGATTCTGATGCAAGGCGGACCTCCGTGGGGACTCTGATGCAAGGCGGACCTCCGTGGGGACTCTGATGCAAGGCGGACCTCTGTGGGGACTCTGATGCAAGGCGGACCTCTGTGGGGACTCTGCTGCAAGGCGGACCTCTGTGGGGACTCTGCTGTAAGGCGGACCTCTGTGGGGACTCTGCTGCAAGGAGGACCTCTGTGGGGACTCTGCTGCAAGGCGGACCTCTGTGGGGACTCTGCTGCAAGGCGGACCTCTGTGGTTTCTCTGATGCAAGGCGGAATTCTGTGGGGACTCTGATGCAAGGCGGACCTCTGTGGGGACCCTGTTGCAAGGGGGACCTCTGTGGGGACTCTGCTTCAAGGGGGACCTCTGTGGGGACTCTGCTGCAAGGCGGACCTCTGTGGGGACTCTGATGCAAGGCGGACCTCTGTGGGGACTGATGCAAAGCGGACCTCTGTGGGGACTGATGCAAGGCGGACCTCTGTGGAGACTCCGCTGCAAGGCGGACCTCTGTGGGGACTCTGATGCAAGGCGGTCCTCTGTGGGGACTCTGATGCAAGGCGGACCTCTGTGGGGACTCTGTTGCAAGGCGGACCTCTGTGGGGACTCTGCTGCAAGGCGGACCTCTGTGGGGACTCTGCTGCAAGGCGGACCTCTGTGGGGACTCTGATGTAAGGTGGACCTCTGTGGGGACTCTGATGCAAGGCGGACCTCTGTGGGGACTCTGCTGCAAGGCGGACCTCTGTGGGGACTCTGCTGCAAGGCGGTCCTCTGTGGGGACTCTGATGCAAGGCGGACCTCTGTGGGGACTCTGATGCAAGGCGGACCTCTGTGGGGACTCTGATGCAAGGCGGACCTCTGTGGGGACTCTGATGCAAGGCGGACCTCTGTGGGGACTCTGATGCAAGGCGGACCTCTGTGGGGACTCTGATGCAAGGCGGACCTCTGTGGGGACTCTGCTGCCAGGCGGACCTCTGTGGGGACTCTGCTGCCAGGCGGACCTCTGTGGGGACTCGGCTGCAAGGCGGACCTCTGTGGGGACTCGGCTGCAAGGCGGACCTCTGTGGGGACTCTGCTGCAAGGCGGACCTCTGTGGGGACTCTGCTGCAAGGCGGACCTCTGTGGGGACTCTGCTGCAAGGCGGACCTCTGTGGGGACTCTGCTGCAAGGCGGACCTCTGTGGGGACTCTGCTGCAAGACGGACCTCTGTGGGGACCTCTGTGGGGACTCTGCTGCAAGGCGGACCTCTGTGCAAGGCGGACCTCTGTGCAAGGCGGGACTCTGCTGCAAGGCGGACCTCTGTGGGGACTCTGATGCAAGGTGGACCTCTGTGCAAGGCGGGACTCTGCTGCAAGGCGGACCTCTGTGGGGACTCTGATGCAAGGTGGACCTCTGTGGGGACTCTGATGCAAGGCGGACCTCTGTGCAAGGCGGGACTCTGCTGCAACGCGGAACTCTGTGGGGACTCTGATGCAAGGCGGACTTCTGTGGGGACTCTGATGCAAGGCGGACCTCTGTGGGGACTCTGATGCAAGGCGGACCTCTGTGGGGACTCTGATGCAAGGCGGACCTTTGTGGGGACTCTGATGCAAGGCGGACCTCTGTGGGGACTCTGATGCCAGGAGGACCTCTGTGGGGACTCTGATGCAAGGCGGACCTCTGTGGGGACTCTGATGCAAGGCGGACCTCTGTGGGGACTCTGATGCAAGGCGGACCTCTGTGGGGACTCTGCTGCCAGGCGGACCTCTGTGGGGACTCTGCTGCCAGGCGGACCTCTGTGGGGACTCTGCTGCCAGGCGGACCTCTGTGGGGATTCTGCTGCCAGGCGGACCTCTGTGGGGACTCTGCTGCCAGGCGGACCTCTGTGGGGACTCTGCTGCCAGGCGGACCTCTGTGGGGACTCTGCTGCCAGGCGGACCTCTGTGGGGACTCTGCTGCAAGGCGGACCTCTGTGGGGACTCTGCTGCAAGGCGGACCTCTGTGGGGACTCTGATGCAAGGCGGACCTCTGTGGGGACTCTGATGCAAGGCGGACCTCTGTGGGGACCCTGTTGCAAGGCGGACCTCTGTGGGGACTCTGCTTCAAGGGGGACCTCTGTGGGGACCCTGCTGCAAGGCGGACCTCTGTGGGGACTCTGATGCAAGGCGGACCTCTGTGGGGACTCTGATGCAAGGCGGACCTCTGTGGGGACTCTGATGCAAGGCGGACCTCTGTGGGAACTCTGCTGCAAGGCGGACCTCTGTGGGGACTCTGCTGCAAGGCGGACCTCTGTGGGGACTCTGCTGCAAGGCGGACCTCTGTGGGGACTCTGCTGCAAGGCGGACCTCTGTGGGGACTCTGCTGCAAGGCGGACCTCTGTGGGGACTCTGCTGCAAGGCGGACCTCTGTGGGGACTCTGCTGCAAGGCGGACCTCTGTGGGGACTCTGCTGCAAGGCGGACCTCTGTGGGGACTTGGCTGCAAGGCGGACCTCTGTGGGGACTCTGCTGCCAGGCGGACCTCTGTGGGGACTCTGCTGCAAGGCGGACCTCTGTGGGGACTCTGCTGCAAGGCGGACCTCTGTGGGGACTCTGCTGCAAGGCGGACCTCTGTGGGGACTGATGCAAGGCGGACCTCTGTGGGGACTGATGCAAGGCGGACCTCTGTGGAGACTCTGCTGCAAGGCGGACCTCTGTGGGGACTCTGATGCAAGGCGGTCCTCTGTGGGGACTCTGATGCAAGGCGGACCTCTGTGGGGACTCTGATGCAAGGCGGACCTCTGTGGGGACTCTGATGCAAGGCGGACCTCTGTGGGGACTCTGATGCAAGGCGGACCTCTGTGGGGACTCTGATGCAAGGCGGACCTCTGTGGGAACTCTGCTGCAAGGCGGACCTCTGTGGGGACTCTGCTGCAAGGCGGAACTCTGTGGGGACTCTGCTGCATGGCGGAACTCTGTGGGGACTCTGATGCAAGGCGGACCTCTGTGGGGACTCTGATGCAAGGCGGACCTCTGTGGGGACTCTGATGCAAGGCGGACCTCTGTGGGGACTCTGATGCAAGGCGGACCTCTTTGGGGACTCTGATGCAAGGCGGACCTCTGTGGGGACTCTGATGCAAGGCGGACCTCTGTGGGGACTCTGCTGCCAGGCGGACCTCTGTGGGGACTCTGCTGCCAGGCGGACCTCTGTGGGGACTCTGCTGCCAGGCGGACCTCTGTGGGGACTCGGCTGCAAGGCGGACCTCTGTGGGGACTCGGCTGCAAGGCGGACCTCTGTGGGGACTCTGCTGCAAGGCGGACCTCTGTGGGGACTCTGCTGCAAGGCGGACCTCTGTGGGGACTCTGCTGCAAGGCGGACCTCTGTGGGGACTCTGCTGCAAGGCGGACCTCTGTGGGGACTCTGCTGCAAGGCGGACCTCTGTGGGGACTCTGCTGCAAGACGGACCTCTGTGGGGACCTCTGTGGGGACTCTGCTGCAAGGCGGACCTCTGTGCAAGGCGGACCTCTGTGCAAGGCGGGACTCTGCTGCAAGGCGGACCTCTGTGGGGACTCTGATGCAAGGTGGACCTCTGTGCAAGGCGGGACTCTGCTGCAAGGCGGACCTCTGTGGGGACTCTGATGCAAGGTGGACCTCTGTGGGGACTCTGATGCAAGGCGGACCTCTGTGCAAGGCGGGACTCTGCTGCAACGCGGAACTCTGTGGGGACTCTGATGCAAGGCGGACTTCTGTGGGGACTCTGATGCAAGGCGGACCTCTGTGGGGATTCTGATGCAAGGCGGACCTCTGTGGGGACTCTGATGCAAGGCGGACCTTTGTGGGGACTCTGATGCAAGGCGGACCTCTGTGGGGACTCTGATGCAAGGCGGACCTCTGTGGGGACTCTGATGCAAGGCGGACCTCTGTGGGGACTCTGATGCAAGGCGGACCTCTGTGGGGACTCTGATGCAAGGCGGACCTCTGTGGGGACTGATGCAAGGCGGACCTCTGTGGGGACTGATGCAAGGCGGACCTCTGTGGAGACTCTGCTGCAAGGCGGACCTCTGTGGGGACTCTGATGCAAGGCGGTCCTCTGTGGGGACTCTGCTGCAAGGCGGACCTCTGTGGGGACTCTGCTGCAAGGCGGACCTCTGTGGGGACTCTGATGCAAGGCGGACCTCTGTGGGGACTCTGATGCAAGGCGGACTTCTGTGGGGACTCTGATGCAAGGCGGACCTCTGTGGGGACTCTGCTGCAAGGCGGACCTCTGTGGGGACTCTGCTGCAAGGCGGACCTCTGTGGGGACTCTGCTGCAAGGCGGACCTCTGTGGGGACTCTGCTGCAAGGCGGACCTCTGTGGGGACTCTGCTGCAAGGCGGACCTCTGTGGGGACTCTGCTGCAAGGCGGACCTCTGTGGGGACTCTGCTGCAAGGCGGACCTCTGTGGGGACTCTGATGCAAGGCGGACCTCTGTGGGGACTCTGATGCAAGGCGGACCTCTGTGGGGACTCTGATGCAAGGCGGACCTCTGTGGGGACTCTGTTGCAAGGCGGACCTCTGTGGGGACCCTGTTGCAAGGCAGACCTCTGTGGGGACTCTGCTTCAAGGGGGACATCTGTGGGGACCCTGCTGCAAGGCGGACCTCTGTGGGGACTCTGATGCAAGGCGGACCTCTGTGGGGACTCTGATGCAAGGCGGACCTCTGTGGGGACTCTGATGCAAGGCGGACCTCTGTGGGGACTCTGATGCAAGGCGGACCTCTGTGGGGACTCTGATGCAAGGCGGACCTCTGTGGGGACTCTGATGCAAGGCGGACCTCTGTGGGGACTCTGATGCAAGGCGGACCTCTGTGGGGACTCGGCTGCAAGGCGGACCTCTGTGGGGACTCGGCTGCAAGGCGGACCTCTGTGGGGACTCGGCTGCAAGGCGGACCTCTGTGGGGACTCGGCTGCAAGGCGGACCTCTGTGGGGACTCTGCTGCAAGGCGGACCTCTGTGGGGACTCTGCTGCAAGGCGGACCTCTGTGGGGACTCTGCTGCAAGGCGGACCTCTGTGAGGACTCTGCTGCAAGGCGGACCTCTGTGGGGACTCTGCTGCAAGGCGGACCTCTGTGGGGACTCTGCTGCAAGACGGACCTCTGTGGGGACTCTGCTGCAAGACGGACCTCTGTGGGGACCTCTGTGGGGACTCTGCTGCAAGGTGGACCTCTGTGCAAGGCGGACCTCTGTGCAAGGCGGGACTCTGCTGCAAGGCGGACCTCTGCTGCAAGGCGGACCTCTGTGGCGACTCTGATGCAAGGCAGACCTCTGTGGCGACTCTGATGCAAGGCAGACCTCTGTGCCGACTCTGATGCAAGGCGGACCTCTGTGCTGACTCTGATGCAAGGCGGACCTCTGTGGGGACTCTGCTGCAAGGCGGACCTCTGTGGGGACTCTGCTGCAAGGCGGACCTCTGTGGGGACTCTGATGCAAGGCGGACCTCTGTGGGGACTCTGATGCAAGGCGGACCTCTGTGCAAGGCGGGACTCTGCTGCAAGGCGGAACTCTGTGGGGACTCTGATGCAAGGCGGACTTCTGTGGGGACTCTGATGCAAGGCGGACCTCTGTGGGGACTCTGATGCAAGGCGGACCTCTGTGGGGACTCTGATGCAAGGCGGACCTCTGTGGGGACTCTGATGCAAGGCGGACCTCTGTGGGGACTCTGATGCAAGGCGGACCTCTGTGGGGACTCTGATGCAAGGCGGACCTCTGTGGGGACTCTGATGCAAGGCGGACCTCTGTGGGGACTCTGATGCAAGGCGGACCTCTGTGGGGACTCTGATGCAAGGCGGACCTCTGTGGCGACTCTGATGCAAGGCGGACCTCTGTGGCGACTCTGATGCAAGGCAGACCTCTGTGGCGACTCTGATGCAAGGCAGACCTCTGTGGCGACTCTGATGCAAGGCAGACCTCTGTGGCGACTCTGATGCAAGGCTGACCTCTGTGGGGACTCTGCTGCAAGGAGGACCTCTGTGGGGACTCTGCTGCAAGGCGGACCTCTGTGGGGACTCTGCTGCAAGGCGGACCTCTGTGGGGACTCTGATGCAAGGCGGACCTCTGTGGGGACTCTGATGCAAGGCGGACCTCTGTGCAAGGCGGGACTCTGCTGCAAGGCGGAACTCTGTGGGGACTCTGATGCAAGGCGGACTTCTGTGGGGACTCTGATGCAAGGCGGACCTCTGTGGGGACTCTGATGCAAGGCGGACCTCTGTGGGGACTCTGATGCAAGGCGGACCTCTGTGGGGACTCTGATGCAAGGCGGACCTCTGTGGGGACTCTGATGCAAGGCGGACCTCTGTGGGGACTCTGATGCAAGGCGGACCTCTGTGGGGACTCTGATGCAAGGCGGACCTCTGTGGGGACTCTGCTGCAAGGCGGACCTCTGTGGGGACTCTGATGCAAGGCGGACCTCTGTGGGGACTCTGATGCAAGGCGGACCTCTGTGGGGACTCTGATGCAAGGCGGACCTCTGTGGGGACTCTGATGCAAGGCGGACCTCTGTGGGGACTCTGATGCAAGGCGGACCTCTGTGGGGACTCTGATGCAAGGCGGACCTCTGTGGGGACTCTGATGCAAGGCGGACCTCTGTGGGGACTCTGATGCAAGGCGGACCTCTGTGGGGACTCTGATGCAAGGCGGACCTCTGTGGGGACTCTGATGCAAGGCGGACCTCTGTGGGGACTCTGATGCAAGGCGGACCTCTGTGGGGACTCTGATGCAAGGCGGACCTCTGTGGGGACTCTGATGCAAGGCGGACCTCTGTGGGGACTCTGATGCAAGGCGGACCTCTGTGGGGACTCTGATGCAAGGCGGACCTCTGTGGGGACTCTGATGCAAGGCGGACCTCTGTGGGGACTCTGATGCAAGGCGGACCTCTGTGGGGACTCTGATGCAAGGCGGACCTCTGTGGGGACTCTGATGCAAGGCGGACCTCTGTGGGGACTCTGCTGCAAGGCGGACCTCTGTGGGGACTCTGCTGCCAGGCGGACCTCTGTGGGGACTCTGCTGCCAGGCGGACCTCTGTGGGGACTCTGCTGCCAGGCGGACCTCTGTGGGGACTCTGATGCCAGGCGGACCTCTGTGGGGACTCTGATGCCAGGCGGACCTCTGTGGGGACTCTGATGCCAGGCGGACCTCTGTGGGGACTCTGATGCCAGGCGGACCTCTGTGGGGACTCTGATGCCAGGCGGACCTCTGTGGGGACTCTGATGCCAGGCGGACCTCTGTGGGGACTCTGATGCCAGGCGGACCTCTGTGGGGACTCTGATGCCAGGCGGACCTCTGTGGGGACTCTGATGCCAGGCGGACCTCTGTGGGGACTCTGATGCCAGGCGGACCTCTGTGGGGACTCTGATGCCAGGCGGACCTCTGTGGGGACTCTGATGCCAGGCGGACCTCTGTGGGGACTCTGATGCCAGGCGGACCTCTGTGGGGACTCTGATGCCAGGCGGACCTCTGTGGGGACTCTGATGCCAGGCGGACCTCTGTGGGGACTCTGATGCCAGGCGGACCTCTGTGGGGACTCTGATGCCAGGCGGACCTCTGTGGGGACTCTGATGCCAGGCGGACCTCTGTGGGGACTCTGATGCCAGGCGGACCTCTGTGGGGACTCTGCTGCGTTTGGAAGTGAGTTTGGAAGAATTACAAAATAATATGGTGGGTAAGGTTGTGTATAACTTATCCAGTATTTCATATTTATGGAGTTCTATATCCTCAATAAGTTCCATTGGTCATCAAATCAATGTTATACTTAATGCTTCAATGGGATATATCACTGAAATTATTATTCAATAAAAATTATTCAAACGAGAATTATTCAAATAAGACATGTGCACATATTTCTACAGAAAACCAAAAAGACTCAGCTGCTGTATAAGGCTCCTATTCGGATAATAGAGATAAAAAAATATAAATATATCAGCGCTCAGGGCTAATTGTTGATCCTTATAACAATCAATAATAGTTGCTCTGTACAAAAACAGTCTTTTAAAGAGTCCGTATTGTTGGTTGGATGTGCTGGCAGGTGAATTCTATGTCTTTAATGATCGCCAGCGCTGAGGGCAGCTTTCCTGGAGAGCGAAGCCGGCTCTTAAGGCAACCATATAAAACAAGAAGGAGAAAGCGCCTCTGAGTTCAAGCATTTAATTTAAAATATTAAGCGCATAAATACACTTATCTATCAATGGGTCCGCGATTCAGACTTTTAAACACTGCTGCCCCCCTATGTAAGTAGGGAACACCTCAGTGATACCCCGAAAGGTTAAAAACAGAATATAGGGGATGGCGCTGTGTAAAGTGTGAGTGTTTAAAGTGCCAAGTGCTGTGGTGCGTAGTACAATCCTACCTCAATGCCAGAAAAATAAAAAGATATATAATCAATATAAATAAATTAAAAATAGTAAGTTGACCAAAAATTAACCAATATTGTGGGGTGATATATCCTTAATGGAATTGCAAGTAATTAAGATCCTGTACATTAAACAAAATCAATCCTTAAAAAATGTAAAATTGAAAAAATAGCAAATATAAATTGGTTGTCAGACCACGGTGCAACCCACACAGTGCAATAATGTGCAAATATCTATAAAAATCTGATATATAGAAATGTGTATATGAAAAAATTAATCACAAAAATTAAAAAATATTCAAAAAAACAAACAATATTCAAAAAAATTTTTTTAGTCCCAACTGCTGTATAGTGCAAAAAGTTCAAAATAGTGATATAATTGCAGTGTAATAAATCGTGTAGCGTTTTTCCCAGACGATTATTCTTTAACAATGGAGATCCATGCAATAATTTTTGGCAATTTCCCCCAATGTGATTGCACTCACCGGAGCTCCCTGCCCCTGCAGGGGTATGGGCGTGTGATGTTAATCCTCAGCCTTTAATCGCCCTGGTCTCACTGGTGCCAGTATTCTTCCACTCAGCCCAATCCAGGAGAACCACTTGTTGAGAAGGGAGGGAGGACTCACTGCCCTTTGCTGTAGCACAGATCCCAGCCAGGCATCCACTTACATATATTTAGGTAAAAAATAAAAAAGATTCCTTCATTTGTAATATACAAAATATATCTAAAAGTTCTAGAAAAAACAGACTTATATCTCACAGAACATTAAATAGATATATCAAATCTAAAACAATAGATCAATTAAAAACCAATAAAGAAGCTCCCTATTCCCTATTTTCCCTTTCCCCTCTCCCCCCCCTCCCCCTTCCCCCATATATGACATCTGGGTAATAATCACTAGTAGTAATTCTCTGTGTAATACCTGGTGTGTCACTGAGCGTATATAAGACAGCCGTTGACACATGAGATAACTTTTAAAAAAATACTTGTTTACAGATTTTAGATTTTATATTCTCCCAAGTGTAGTAGCTATAACTTAATGCGTAACACACATCCGTGCTGCTGTTTTTATTCCGTCTCCATGTCTTTTACTTCAAAAGTTTTTTATTCCCAAAAATTTTCACTATCTGAGCTTCTTTATTGGTTTTTAATTGATCTATTGTTTTAGATTTGATATATCTATTTAATGTTCTGTGAGATATATTATAAGTCTGTTTTTTCTAGAACTTTTAGATATATTTTGTATATTAGTCCTTCGTTCAACACACCCATGTTTCGTTTTTTATCCAATCGGAATGCCATTGGTCATCAACATAGGATTATTTAAGATTCGATCCTTTCCATCCTTCTCACACTTGAAAAAGGAGCGCGCATGCCCATTGTGAGCTTCGCGCATGCTCTGAAACGCGTTGTGTGTTCCCGTCCATTGCAGTCTTCTCGGTGACGTCATACGCCCATAGCTAGTGGCCGGAACCCGGAAGCCTTAATCCAGCTTGGCTGCCTTATGATCTGTTACTCCGAGCTGAGGTCCGCGGCCGTCCCTCTGGAGCCACATCACAGGAATTCGGTCTATGGACATTAACTGATCCCTGATAACCCTTTCATTGGAACTCAACCTTGTCTATTTTACTGTAAGTGTATTTATGCGCTTAATATTTTAAATTAAATGCTTGCACTCAGAGGCGCTTTCTCCTTCTTGTTTTATATGGTTGCCTTAAGAGCTGGCTTCGCTCTCCAGGAAAGCTGCCCTCAGCGCTGGCGATCATTAAAGACATAGAATTCACCTGCCAGCACATCCACCCACCAATACGGACTCTTTAAAAGACTGTTTTTGTACAGAGCAACTATTATTGATTGTTATATATATAAGGATCAACAATTAGCCCTGAGCGCTGATATATTTTTATCTCTGTTATCCGACTAGGAGCCTTATACAGCAGCTGGGTCTTTTTGGTTTTCTGTAGAAATATGTGCACATGTCTTATTTGAATAATTCTCCTTTGAAAAATTTTTATTGAATAATAATTTCAGTGATATATCCCATTGAAGCATTAAGTATAAATTAATTGTTCTTCCCTACGTTTTTAATTTTTTGAGGTACATTCCCCATATATACTGTATTTATATTTATATTTATCCATTTTTTCCTGAAATTATTCCGTGATTTGATGACCAATGGAACTTATTGAGGATATAGAACTCCATAAATATGAAATACTGGATAAGTTATACATGACCTTACCCACCATATTATTTTGTAATTCTTCCAAACTCACTCGCTCAGATAGATACCACCTTTGTGGCAAATTTAAGAAATTAGAAAGATTAATCCACACTGCCAATACCCACTGGTGGGATCAATTTTTTCTTAAAAAATACTTAGAAGGAAAAATCTCCCCATAGAGGATTAAGGATTTTAAAAACCTGTTCCTTCCTTGACGCCACTCATAGTACAGAGTGGGAGAATCTGGCGGAATTCTGTACCATGAAATGGATAGGTGTCTTGATTAGTCAAAGAAATTTAAAATATAGTGAAATTGTACATCAGATACAGATCCTATCACAAGAAATTACTTCCTTTAATCTAAAAATACCACCCACTTGGTTTGAGACCCTTAAAAAGAATACTAAAAATAAAGAAAATATTCTGATCCAAACAAAGCTTGGTAAATTTCATAGGGACTTAGAAGACTATAGACATAAAAAAACGTTTTCTTGGAAACATAACGACGCCATACCTGCTTTAATGTCTTTATCGCCTCATCCCACTGAGTCTATTCTAACCAACAATAAAAGAGAGGGTAATCATGCCCGTTCTTCCACTCAGGCTTCGAATCCTAGAGTTCCCAGTAAAAGATCACTCTCATTACACAGACCCCTCACATTAAATTCTAAACCTCTCTCTTGTCGTTCAGAGATGCCCTCACCACAGAGATCTAATATTAGACATGTCAAGAAAAACACACAATCCTCAGCGAGAGTAGATCCTACACTATACCTACCTCTCCTTCTCTCTCTAATAACTTACTCCATGCTTCATCTACACCTATAATTCCAGGACCTCGTGGCTGTGCTGCCTCTACTACCGATGGGGCCAATCCCCAGCCCTTATCCTTACCCATTCCTACAGTAAAAAATACACATATACCCTCTCTACCTATGTCCAACTCCGACCTTGTCACCAATAATCTAGTGCTAGGGGACTTCCAAATTGGTGAAATAGCCTCCCACTCTGAAGCTTTGTCATTTTCTTTTTTGGAGAAGGGCCCACATCGCAAGCAGCGCCAAAAAAGAAAAAACATAGACGAGGATGCAGAGGTGGACGCAATAAATCCAAAAACACATGCCAAACTACAGAAACGATAAAAATATTTAATTTATCCACACATCAGTTATCCTCAGAAGAAATCTCCTTGCTTGGTGAAGGACTCACTTTTTCACCCACCATACCACCCAACTCGTTCCTTCTATTCAAGGACCTCAATAAATTTATTAGAAACCTCACTCTAAAACGATATTTTAATATTCAATC
Source organism: Aquarana catesbeiana (assembly GCF_042186555.1). Lineage (NCBI taxonomy): Eukaryota > Metazoa > Chordata > Amphibia > Anura > Ranidae > Aquarana > Aquarana catesbeiana. The sequence goes on along the minus strand of NC_133328.1, from coordinate 607,870,089 downwards.
TGCTAAGAATACATCAGCTGTCAATAGCTCTGATACAACTAGGCCTACTACCTCTTCCCACACCATCATGCATGACACATCTGAGAGCTCTATGAGTGTCTATGAATCGGATTCTGAACTGGGCACCCTAGATCTCAAATTAAATCTGGAGCTGTTAACCCAACATCTGCAGAGCTCACCTCCAGTTAAACATACGAATTTTAGACCTAAATCGGCGTTCTATCCTACTAGATCAAAGGGCCCATATCTAGAAACTTTTTACAGAGTGGTTTTCTCTGAACTTCAACAATTGTGTGACCACACGGAAAACACACAAAAATATCGTTCCCATAATCTTAACCCCAGAGAAAAGGCTGCACTTCACTCCCTCACTAACAACCCTGATATTATCATTAAACCGGCAGATAAGGGGGGTGGGATTGTCATATTAGATCGCACCTCTTATATTACAGAAGCATCAAGATTATTATCAGATCATCAAACATATAGAAAATTGCCCTCGGATCCACTACCCCAATTCAGATTAAAGGCTGAGACATTAATTAATCAAGCCCTTCTAGATGAAATAATCAACAAAAATGAAGCCCATTTTCTACGTAAAGAATTTTACAGTACACCTTATTTTTATCATCTACCTAAGGTGCACAAAAATTCGTCCCACCCCCCTGGTAGACCTATTGTTGCTTCCATGAATAGTGTCTCTAGTGGCTTTTCCCAATATGTTGATTTTTTTCTACAGCCTTTAGCCCAGAACCTTCCCTCTTACGTACGAGATTCGATACATCTGATGGACCTCCTGGAACCCTACAGATGGCAAGAGAGTTATTCCTGGCTGTCTCTAGAGGTTAACTCTTTATATACATCAATTCCCCATCATATAGGTTTAATGGCAGTTCAACATTTTCTGTCCTTGGATCCTCTTACAAATGTAAAACAAGCTGTATTCAACAATTAGCCCTGAGCACTGATATATTTATATACATAAAATCTATTAGGTTTCCACAAAGGCATATGTCAAGGCGGAATTTAAAAGAAGAAACCTATCCAGTACATGCATATTGCCCCATGTTTTATCCCTTTATAAACCTGCAAGTGCCAAAAATAGCCATTGATCTGCCAGAAATGCACTCAGCTCCTAAGTGCTTTTGTGGGCTGACAACATACAGCATTTTTGTATCCTGAGTGGTGTCAGCCCTGTCCAGTGTTTTTTGTTACCTACTCAACTACTCCCACTCTCAGATCTCAACAACATAAAAGCTAATCATCAGTCCGAGATAATTAGAAAAGCTTGGTGAGATAACAAAAGAAGTGTGCAGAGGACACAGGACAGCAATGGATTTCTGACATGATCAACAAGTTTTATTTTATTTTAGTGTTTGTTAAATGAACAAAGAAGACTTGTATTATTCTGAATTACTCCCACAACTTTAAAATAATGAAAGGTAGCTCAGCTTTAAAGCCCAAATCTAGTCATTTATTTTTTTAATTCAGGATAGAGAAGGGAAGGTCTCACCAGCCCTTTAAGGAGTTCTGAAAGACAGGAGGTGGAGCTCCTGATCATTTGCTTTTGTGATTGAAATGTAAAGAAAGTAGTAGTGTGCTGCCACCTAGTGATAATGATATATAGAAAATACACAGCTGCTGCAATCACCAAATGTGTTCCCACATCCACAGTGAATCAATAGCAAATTATGTGATCGTGCTGCCTCAATACTACGGTAGAGTGATAATTAAAAAGTGACAATAAATTACTATAAATGTAAAAATATCATTAAGATAAAGTGGCAATGCAAAATAAATCTATGAACAAATAAGTAAATAATGCAAAAAAATCTTATAATGTGAAATATGAATAATAAAACTTCTTAAAGCGGTGTTACCTGTCATGAAGTCAAGTGATGTCTGCACTGCAGCTGATGTTTCCATCACCTGTCTGGTGCTGCCGCCGCCATTGAAAGGTGCCAATTGTGGCACCGGAGGGGGAGAGGAGACAAATGAGCAGAAGTTCCACTTTTGGGTGGAACTCCACTTTATATAGTGCAATACAGAAAGTCTCTATTTCATAAGGTGCTTCATAGAGATGACACCACAGTGTTTCAACAGTTTTCAACTTGTGCTCCTTTCACCAAGTGGAGTGCAAGCTCACCTTCATAATGGAACCCAAAGGGGTCAGAAAAGCATAAAAGCAGATCAATCAGCTGGACCAAACTCTGATGCTCAGGTTCCCTAGTGACCAATGGGATTCCTTCTCCAAAATGGCTCCATACAGCTCACAAGTAGGTCAGAGGCAATAAACTGAAAAGACAGGCTCCAATAGGGCAGTATCCGGCTTAGTAAGCTCAACAAACCGCACAGAACCCACTTCATAAAATGCATTCACATTTATTTCATAAAGAAACAAGCAAGTAATAAAATCCAGCATCTCATGTTATCTAGTGAATAATCCCACTGCCAGGCTCAACCTCTACGCGTTATGCCACCAACACATGTGGCTTCTTCACTCTACCCTAGTATTGAGGCAGCGCGATCACATAATTTACTATCGATTTGCTTTTGTGATTGGCTGTCACAGGGAGATTTCTGTGACAGCTCGGTCAGTATGCTGGCAGCGTGCAGTGAGCTTGCACAGCAGTGGTGCACCATGGATACACCATGTAGGCATTAGGGCTAACATACCCTGCTGACATTGTTGGTTAGGAATAGTTAAAACACCTGTAAGGTACCCCTGCAAGGTTTTTATTACTTCCTGTGTCTCCACTGGGGAGATTTCTGTTCATTTCCTATCCCATTGGCAGACGGTTGGATAAGCATGAAGTAGCATGAAATCTCTACAAGAGACAGCAACAAACACATTTTGTTAGAGTGAGAAATCACCATCAGCTTTTTTTATTGCTCCTAACTTTCTAAACAAAGGGCCAGACTGTGGCCTTGAGACTTTAGGGAGGCCAGACTGTGCCCAGTGGGAGTAGAAAATGACCCAGTGTCAGTGGAAGTAAACAATGATCCCTCATTGGTTTTAGACCCCTTTTCACACTGGAGGGGTCTTTAGCACTAAAAATAGCGCCTGTAAAGCGCCTGAAAAATACCTCATCTGTAAGTCCAGTGTGAAAGCCGAGTGCTGGGTCAAAAAAAGTCCTGCAAGCAGTTTCTTTGTGGCGCTTTAGGAGCGGTGTATCAATGGGAAGCGCCTCCGAAGCTGTCACAGTGCTTTGCAGGTGCTTTTAACCCTTTATTCAGCCAATCGCCTCTAAAATGACTTTACCGCCGATGCCCGGGCGCAGTCAGTGTGAAAGGGCTCTTAGTGGGAGTAATAGTACCCCATTGCTGGTATCAGAGGAAGCAATGGTGCCCTATTTTTTATATCATTAACCACTTCCTGACTGGCTCACGTACATTTACGGCAGCAGGTTGTTTCCCCTGCGCGAATTGGTGTACCTGTACGTCTGCTCCTTTAAGAGCCATAGCAGGTGGGGGACCCAATGCGCATGGCCGGCGGGCGCGATGTCAGGAGAGACAGACCTGTTGTTCCTAGTAATTAGGAACAGCGATATGTCTCCTCCTCCAGTCAGTACACTGCCCCCACAGTTAGAAACACACAAGAGGGAACACATTTAACCCCTTGATTGCCCTCTATTGTTAACCCCTTCCCTGCCAGTGACATTAGAGTTGAGTGAACGGTTCTGGTCGAGCAAAAGTTCGGCCCCAACATCGCCTATTCTCCCGTTCGGCGAACACCTGCGTTCTGAGTGATGCACAGTGCATTCTAGGTCCCTAATTGGATGGAGCCTTGCACCTGACACCTGGTCAGGTGCAAGGTTTTGCCAATTAGAGCACAGAGCACTGTCAGAGCCCTGATTGGACAAAGTGATGATGACATTGTCCAATCACGAGTCAGTGCTCATAGTCCTACCCCACACTATAAAAGCTTCCATGCCACAGGAAGCTTTTGCAGTGTGTTGGTGGAGTGGAGATAGATAGAGCAGGGCTCAGTTTGCTACTAGCAAGTTAGTGTGTTCACTTATTGTGACTCTGAGTGTAGAGTGTTAGTGTGGTGTGAGCAGTGGCGGCTGCAGCCTCACTGTGCCCATCAAACGCAGCCACTGTGCCATCAAATGCAGACACTGTGCCCAACAATTGCCGTGGCGGCCCGTGCACTGTGAGCGCACGTGCGCCGCCCCCCCATCCATGTGCCCTGCTCCTTTCAGGACGCTGGACGCATAGATTCCTATGGTGGGGGTGGAAAGGGGAGTTTTTTTTGAGCACCTGATTCGAGCCAGAGGCTCTAATAGGCTTCAAAATAGGGTGGGCTTGGGGCACAGAGAGTGCGCCCCAATCTCACCCAATTCTGTGATGATAGCGAATTAATTTTTGCTGTTTTCACACTAACGTTCCTCCCCGCCAATCAGGAGGCAGGGCCTCAGACCTGTCTTCTGATTGGTCAAAGCGCCAGGCGTTCCAATTGGATGCCTGGTGCTTAGGAAGAGGAGACACGCGCTGGACTGGAGGTAGGATACCTCCACCGCTGCTGCTGCTGCTTAGGTGGAGACACAGGAGCATGTGAAGGGGATACCCACAGCCTGGCGGTAAGTGCTTGACCACCCGCGGGGGGGGGGTCTGTCTGTCAGAGCCACGAGCCACAAGGGGGGGGGTGCTGTTATCAGAGCCAGGGCTGTTTTTCTTTTTTTAGAGTTGCAAATATAGGCAGAATAAGAAGCCTGGTGGAAGTGAGAGCAGTTCAGCCTTTCTGTGGACTGGGGGCAGCAGAGCCTGCAGTACGTTCACTTTGCAGACTCCATGGAGGGACTTTACTGTTCCATTTATGCAGGCACAACAGAAAACTAACAGGAAAAGGACAGCTATGATCTGACAGCTGGGAGCTGCTCCCTGCACAAGGTAAAGCCGCGTACACACGGTCGGACTTTTCAACAACAAAGGTCCGATGGTCTTTCCGACGGACTTTCGCCGCAGTTACGACGGACTTTCGACGAACTTTCTAACAACCGGACTTGCCTACACACGATCACACCAAAGTCCGACAGATTTGTACATGATGACGTACGACCGGACTAAAATAAGGAAGTTGATAGCCAGTAGCCAATAGCTGCCCTAGCGTCAGTTTTTGTCTGTCGGATTAGCATACAGACGAGCAGATTTTTCAACCGGACTTGAGTCCATTGGAAAGATTTGAAGCATGTTCCAAATCTAAAGTCCGTCAGATTTTCGACCGAAAAAGTCTGCTGCAGGTCCAATAAAGCCCACACACGGTCGAATTGCCGGCCGAACTCGGTCCATCGGACCGGTCCGGTCGAAAAGTCCGCTCGTGTGTACGCTCCATAAGAGGCTCACACTGTCCCATGTTGACAATACATAGTCCTGGGTGTAGAGTGAATTTTGTTTTGGGTACAGGGCAGGGCAGGAGATCAGGGGAAAAGCATGAAACAGCAATCACAGGTAATAAAATTGGCAGAATCTGTTGATTTACATGGGACAGTCATTAGGGTATCAGGGTGTTTTCCTTGGAAGCGTGAGAGTCAACAGTGTTTTGCTAAAAGGAGCTACTTCCTCTATAAGAGAGAAGACGCCTTTATACTGTATGCAGAGGGTGACTGCTTCACCCTAAAGAGTGTCTGCCACTGTTTATACCAGCTGTCTGTAAGGTGACACTGTGCTGTGTAATATACAGGTTTTACCAGCTGTCTGTAAGGTGACACTGTGCTGTGTAAAATACAGGTTAACTGGCTGTCTGTAGGGTAACACCGTGCTTTGTAATGTGCAGGTACTACCGGTTGTCTGTGGGGTAACACTGTGCTGTGTAATGGCTTTTTGAGTTAAAAAATAAGATAACAGTAAAGGTAGCCCAATTTTTTTTATATTGTGAAAGATAATGTTACGCCAAGTAAATTGATACCCAACATGTCAGGCTTCAAAATTACAGGTTACCAGTTTTGAGTTACAGAAGAGGTCTAGTGCTAGAATTATTGTTCTCACTCTAACAATCGCGGCGATACCTCATGTGTGTGGTTTGAACACCGTTTTCATATGCGGGCGCAACTTAAGTATACGTTCGCTTCTGTGTGTGAGCTCGGCGGGACGAGGCCCTTTAAAAAAATTAATTTTACTTTTTATTTTTACACCGATCTTTTAAAAAAAAAAAAATTGGGTCACTTTTATTCCTAGTACAAGTATGAAGAATGTAAGAATGTAAACATCCCTTGTAATAGAAAAAAAGCATGACAGGACCTCTTAAATGTGAGATCTGGGGTCAAAAAGACCTCAGATCTCACATTTACACTTAAATGCAATTTAAAATAAATAAATAAATAAATGTCTTTCCCCTTTAAGGGACGATTGACGTTGCTTCCGTCATCCAATGGTATAGAGCTGAGTGGGGGGGCCATCTTTTCCTCACTCGGCATCCAGCCTCACAGGGGAAAGGACGCGATCGTCTCCGCCGCTACCAACGGCTCTGGTAAGCGACGGAGACGACCTGAGCGCGGAGCTGTTGAAGAGGATACTGGGGTTATAACAACGGTATTCCACTTCAAACAGCCGACGTACAATGACGGTGGGTGGTCCTCAAGTGTTTAAAGTGCACCAAACACCACTTTTCATTCAAAAAAGTGCATCCAATCACACATTTCCCAGTTTCTATTAAATGTGGGTAATAAGTAGTCCATCCTCAGGATGAGCACATTTGTCTCTGTTTAGTGATGTTGCCCATGCTATCCAGCCACAGCAAGCAGAGGAGGTGGTGAACTGGCTTACTAAATCATCCTCATCCTCCTCATTGTCTATGACCCAAGCTGACATTGATGCACAGTCCACCGCAGCTGCCAGAGCGGCTTATTTTGCCTCCTTGTCCACAGCTACTCCTGCCATAGCCCCAGCATTAGGCATGGAGGAGTCAGCTGAATTATTTGAACACAGCGTCAGCCACTTGCTTCTTGAGAATGCACAGTCATTACTTGATTCTGACGTTATTTCTGAGGTAGAGAAAGGGAGTAACATGAGCCTACAGAGGGAAGAACACTGATAAACAAATTGGCAGTCATATTCCCCCAGACGCAGCATATTGCCAATTTGGCTCCAGTGCAGATGATGAGGTCACTGACGTGACTTGGGTGCCGGATAGAGCAGAGGAGAAAAGTGAGGGTGAGGCACAACCCCAACGAGGCAGCCATCATGGAAGAGTAGAGAGCAGCCATTGTATTCCATCACATTGTGGAGCTGTTATCTCCTGGCCCGCTTCCCACAGCTCAGCTGTGTGGGCCTTTTTTTTAGCACATGTGCAGCTGATCGCACTGTTGCAATTTGCAATCTCTGCTGCAAGCAGATCAAGCATGGCAAAAACACCAGCCATTTGGGTACCACATGCTTGACAAGGTATTTAACCTCCCACCACTCAGCCCAATGGCAAGAGCACCTGAAAGCCACATAACAGGGACACAATTCTTCTCCTCCTCACTTCTCACTTTTCATGTCTACCCCCGCTATATCTCATGACCTCTCAGCAGCCTCTACTGACAGGAATGATGGTATAGCGAAGGGTGTCACAGGTCCTTACAACATGTCTGCCAGCAAAACACCACCAGCTGTAGAGTATCGCAGGCAAATTTCTCTGCCCCAGCTTCTGCATCAAAAAATCAAACACTCCCTGACACCCACATAGCCAGCTTCTAAAATCCAGCTTGTCCAAATAAAGAAAGCTTGCAGGGAAAATCAATTTAAATGTAATTTTATTTTCTTTATAAATGTCAAGTTTGCTGCAGCATGTTCTTTAAATGGTACAGATGCGCTACTTACAGGCAGACTAAGGGGACCCCCAAGCACTACATTTAAAGGGGTAGTAAACCCTCATGGTCTTTCATCTTAATGCATTCTATGCATTAACGTGAAAAACCTCCTGTGGTGCTGCAGCCCCCCCCCACCGAGCCCCCATTTTACTTACCTGCCCCCGATCCTTTGCCAGACGGGAACGAGCACACCAGCTCTAGCTGGTGTGTCATGTCCTGATTGGATAGATTGATAGCAGCGCAGCCATTGGCTCCCGCTGCTGTCAATCAAATCCAGTGATGCGGCTCCGGGGGGGCGGGGCCGAGTCCTGCATTCTGTGAATGGACACAGATGCAGGACTCGGGAGCGCACCCGCACGGGTGTCCACCGTAGGAGAGAGCTTCTCCAACGTGGACACTCGATGCAGGGAGGAGCCAGGAGCACCGCTGAGGGACCCCAGAAGAGGATGTTTTAAAAAAAAAAAATGAAGCTTTACAATCCCTTTAAAGGAATTTTTAATTTTTATTGTTTAACTTTAAGCATCAGTAAAATCACTGCTCCTTTACCACTTAAGGACTTGCCCCCTTAATGACCAGGCCATTTTTTTGCGATACGGCACTGCGTCGCTTTAACTGACAATTGCACGGTCGTGCGACGTTGTACCCAAACAAAATGTATGACTTTTTTTCCCCATAAATAGAGCTTTCTTTTGGTAGTATTTGATCACCTCTGCGTTTTTTTGTGTTTGTGCTATAAACAAAAAAAGGCCGACAATTTTGGGAAAAAACTATATTTCTTACTTTTTGCCATAATAAATATCCGGAAAAAAAAATTGAAAAAAAACAAATTTCTTCATCAGTTTAGGCCAATATGTATTCTTCTACATATTTTTGGTTAAAAAAAACAAAAAAACGCAATAGCATATATTGATTGGTTTGCGCACAAGTTATAGTGTCTACAAGGGGATATATTTATGGCATTTTTATTATTAATTTATTCTTTACTAGTAATGGCGGCAATCTGCGATTTTTAGCGGGACTGCAACATTGTGCTGGACAGATCGCACACTTTTGATACTTTTTTGGGACATTTATACAGCGATCAGAGCTAAAAATAGCCACTGATTACTGTATAAATGTCACCGGCAGGGAAGGGGTTAACACTAGGGGACGATCAAGGGGTTAATTGTTCCCTAGGGAGGTGTTTCTAATTGTGGGGGCAGTGTACTGACTGGGAGTAGAGAGTGATCACTAGGAACAGCAGATCTCTCTCTAGGCCCCTGGCAGAATGGGGGATCTGTCTGTTTACATTGACAGATCCTTGTTCTGTCTCTCTCTGGAATGGTCGCTGGTCCCCGGCGGACATCGCAGCCGCCGACCACGTGCATTGGCTCCAGCGTCAAGCCGCCGGTGTGTGCCCCCTAGAACTCTTAAAGGGGCCGACATACAGCAACAGTGATTCGTGCAGCCGTGCCAACCTGCCGCAGTTCTAAACATACTGCGGCAGCTGGTCGGCAAGCGGTTAAAAACAATCTTTTTTAAAAAAATTAAAAATTTGCAATGGTACATGTGCCCCAGGGCAGTACCCGGGCCCCCATACATGTCCCCCAGGGCAGTACCCGGGCCCCCATTATATAACTTTCATATAAGCCTTCAAAATGGGGACTTTTGATTTTTCAAGTTCGGGACCCATAGTGTTCGATGGGGTTCGCAGTTTGGGTCCGAACTTTTGAGATGTTCGAGAGTTCTGGCGCGAACCGAACCGGGGGGGTGTTTGGCTCATCTCTACACCCCATCATTGGTGTCAGTGAGAGGAATGGTGTGCCTTTATTAGTGTCAGTTGTGGATGGAATAGTGTCCCAAGAGCCGGATAGAGGCAAGCAAAGGACCACATCTGTCCCCAGGGCCACAGTTTGGAGACCACTGCCCTAACAGAAGAAAAGGTATGCCAAATTATCGATCCTTATAACATTTATTCTTGACCATGCGGTCAATATCCGGTGCATTTCGGGTGCAAAAAAAAAAAACATCATCAGGGCTGAGCTTTTATTGAGGTTCCTGATAATGGACCATATAAAAACCTCCCAAAAGAATATCTTAAATTGGAAGCAGGTAGGGATTTAATGGTTGTGTGATGGTATTGTCGGCCATTTGTTGGCCTCCCCCCCCCCGCTTATCTTGTCCTCATGCCTCCTGAAAAAAAAGTGAGAGAAGATCTCAATGGGCTCATCAACAAATATTAAACAAATATTAAACCTTCCCCACTGAATTCAATACAAAGAAAGTTGGAGTTGATTTTTAACAAGCTATAGAACATATTTTTCCTCATTCAATAAAGCACAAACCCCAGAAGTACAAATGTTTAGATGGGACCTAGGACCTAGGAAACAGTGATAAGGAAAATTTCACATAAGGTCCATTTAGACCCCTGGAGCGCAAGCTGTGGCCTGATGGCCACATACAGCCCTTTGGTATAGTTGTATAGCTCTCATACCCCACAGTGCAGTTTATTGTGGTGCAATATATTGTGAACAGCACTGAAATACATTTTAATACAAAAAACTTTTTTAATGTTAAAAGGTAAAACTATAGTCAAAATGGTTATGTTGAATAACGGTTTCGTCTTGTGTATGGCCATAACAGAAAACAATGCTTCTGACTATGAACACCACTTCTAAAGATCAGGATAATTTTGTCCTTTGTAACAAGTGAAGGCTTGGTGCTCAGATGACTACCTTCATAATGGACATCTGCTTGCCTTTCGTTCTTTCAATGTATCTGCCTATCTGTAGCCACTCTACAACCAAAAACGTAATATATTCTATTGGGATTTTATGTAATAGACCAACACAAAGTGGCACATAATTATGAAGTGGAAGGAAAATGATAAATTGTTTTCAAATTCCTTTACAAATAAATATCTGAAAAGTGTGGCGTGCATTTGTATTCAGCCCCCTTTACTCTGATACCCCTAACTAAAATCTAGTGGAACCAATTGCCTTCAGAAGTCACCTAATTAGTAAATAGAGTCCACCTGTGCGTAATTTAATCTCAGTATAAATACAACTGTTCTGTGAAGCCCTCAGAGGTTTGTTAAAGAACCTTAGTGAACAAACAGCATCAAGAAGGCCAAAGAGCACACCAGACAGATCAGGGATAAAGCTGTGGAGAAGTTTAAAGCAGGATTAGGTTATAAAAAAATATCCCAATCTTTGAACATCTCACGGAGCACTGTTCAATCCATCATCCGAAAATGGGAAGAGTATGGCTGTCACGTACCTGGTAGGTTTTGAGCCTGAAGTGCAGAGAGAGACCTCCCCTACAGCTCCCACTCTCGTTCCTCTGGAATGGAGACAGAGGACACAGGAGTGAGGAGTGGTATGGGTGCCTGGCAGGATCAACAGTCACCAGAAGTTCAGGAGTGGTGGGAACCTCTGGAACCGAAGAGGAGACTGGAGACTGGAATGCAGACTGAACCAGGGACCACAGCAGGTAAGTAGGCAGGAACTGGAGTGCTGGACTGGAACCAGGAACAAGCAGCAGGTAACAGACTGGATACTGGAGCGCTGGACTGGAACCAGGAACAAGCAGTAGGTAACAGACTGGATACTGGAGCGCTGGACTGGAACCAGGAACAAGCAGCAGGTAACAGACTGGATACTGGAGCGCTGGACTGGAACCAGGAACAAGCAGCAGGTAACAGACTGGATACTGGAGCGCTGGACTGGAACCAGGAACAAGCAGCAGGTAACAGACTGGATACTGGAGCGCTGGACTGGAACCAGGAACAAGCAGTAGGTAACAGACTGGATACTGGAGCGTTGGACTGGAACCAGGAACAAGCAGCAGGTAACAGACTGGATACTGGAGCGCTGGACTGGAACCTGAATGGTCAAACAGGTCAGTGGTCGGTATTGGGCGGAGAGCAGAGGTACCAGGGATAATACAGGAGAATGGTCAAGCAAGCCAAGGGGGTCAGGTGCAGGCAGATAGCTGTATAGTCACAACAGGAAGCCGGGTCAGATAACAGAAGGATTCAGATCAGATCAGGTTTGGCTCACAGAACGCTGTAGAGCAGACAGTGGGGATTGAGTGTGAGAGGCAGGTTTAAATAGCCCGCCTGACGCCAGCGGGAGTGCACGCGCGTGTGCCTGTGCGTGACAGCACCCGTGAACGTGCACGCATGCGCGGTAGTGCCCATGGCCGTGTTCCAGTGCGCCTAGAGTGCAGATTACTGGCAGAATCTTCATGACATTGCCCCCCCCCCCCCAAGGGGCAGCTTCCGGATGCCCTTTTGGAGAAATTTCTCTGGATGGGACCTTTTAAAAGATTGTAACAGATCTTCAGCATGAATATTGTCCTCAGGTTCCCAAGAATTCTCTTCGGGACCAAACCCCTTCCATTTTATCAGGAATTGATTCTGATTACCTCTCCTCCTATGGTCCAAGATAGATTCCACCTCGAATTCCTCCTCGCCATCTACCAAAATTGGATCAGGAGGATCCGTACTTCGGCCTGGAAATGGATTGACAATGGAAGGTCTGAGCAGAGACACATGAAATACTGGGTGAACCTTTAATGAATCAGGGAGTTCGAGTTCATATGCCACCTTATTAATTCTCCGTTTGACAGGGAATGGTCCTAAAAACTTGGGACCCAACTTTCTTGAGGGGCAGGCCAGCCTGAGGTTTATTGTAGATAACCATACCTGGTCACCGGGTGCAAGTAATAGTTCACCTCGCCTTTTCTTATGGAAGGTTGTCTTATTGTACTCCTGGGTCCTGGTCATGGTCTCCTGCAAAACTTGATTATTGGAAGTAAAGAAATTAAATTTCTCCTGAACTACGGGTACTGTACATTCTGGAAGAGAATTAGGTAAAAATGAAGGGTGGAAACCGTAATTTGCAAAAAATGGAGTCGGTTTGATAGCGGAATGAATGGAATTGTTGTAGGCAAATTCAGCCAATGGAAGCACAGAAATCCAATCATCTTGGGCAAAAGAATAAAAACAGCGTAAATATTGTTCAAGAGTTTGGTTTGTTCTCTCTGTTTGCCCATTAGTCTGGGGATGATAAGCAGATGAAAATGAAAGCTCAATGTTCAGTGTCTTGCATAGAGACTTCCAGAATCGTGAGGTCAACTGTACCCCCCGATCTGAAACAATATTGACTGGCACCCCGTGGAGCCTGATGACTTCTTTAATGAACGCCTGTGCCGTTTCTGTAGCTGAGGGGGTACCCTTCATTGGGACAAAGTGGGCCATCTTTGATAGCCGGTCCACTATTACAAAAATCGAGGTGTAGCCCCCGGCCGGAGGTAGTTCAACAATAAAGTCTAAAGATAACATTTTCCATGGCCTATCTGGGACAGGTAACGGTCTTAGTTATCCCCATGCCTTGGTTTTGTAACCCTTGTTCCTAATACAGGTGGTACAGGTTTCTACAAATTTCTTACAATCCTCGCATAACTGAGGCCACCAGAAGGTACGCTGTACCAAATCAGTGGTCTTAGCTACACCAAAATGCCCAGCCAGTGCATGATCATGACAGAGCTCCAATATAGGAACTCGTAGAGTTTCAGGTATAAAAATCCTATTCTCGTGCCAAAGTAACCCATCCTTGACTTGGAGTTCTGGCCCAACAAAAGGTCCTAATCCTGCGGAAGCCTGCTTGATTTGAGAAAGCAGGTTCCCCTGAAGCAGAAGAAAATTCTCCAGGGACAGGATGGTGTCCGGAGGGGAAACCTCTTGGGTCTTGTGGAACATCCTGGATAGGGCATCGGGTTTAGTGTTTTTGGAGCCAGGGCGGTAAGTGACATGAAAAGAGAACCTGGAGAAAAAGAGAGCCCACCTGGCCTGTCGTGGCTTCAACCTCTTTGCAGATCTCAAATACTCCAGGTTCTTATGATCTGTAAAAATTAAGACTGGATGAGCGGCTCCTTCCAGAAGATAGCGCCACTCCTCTAACGTTGATTTGATTGCCAACAACTCTCTGCCGTGGACAACTTACGAGAGAAGAATGCCACCGGATATAACAGGGCCTTAGTCCCCTGTCTTTGGGACAACACTGCCCCCACCGCAATTTCAGATGCGTCTACCTCAAGTAGGAATGGCAGAGAGGAATCTGGGTGTTTTAATACAGAGGCAGAAGTAAAGAGGGTCTTGAGGGTCTCAAAAGCCTTTTGGTCTTCAGCAGACCAGTGGAAGCATGTTCCCTGTTTAGTTAACTGTGTGATGGGTGTAATGATGGCTGAGAACCCCTTAATAAATTTTCGGTAAAAATTGGCGAATCCAATGAATCGTTGGATTCCCTTTTTGTCTGTAGGAACTGGCCAATCTAGGATTGGAGCGACCTTTTGAGGGTCCATCTTAATGCCTCTACTAGAGATGATTAACCCCAAAAATTGAATACTTTCCTGTTCAAATTCACACTTCCCTGCCTTTGCATATAAACCATGTTGTCGAAGCCAGCCCAACACACTTCTGACGTGCCTGCGATGAGATTCATGGGAACAAGAAAAAATTAATATGTCGTCTAGATAGACGATAACAAACAGATCTAGAAAGTCTCGTAAAACATCGTTGATGAAATATTGGAACGTAGCAGGGGCATTGCACAGACCGAAGGGCATCACCAGGTATTCGAAATGCCCATAGCGGGTACGAAAAGCGGTCTTCCACTCGTCTCCGCCCCTGATGCAAACCAAATTTTAGGCTCCGCGGAGGTCAAGCCTATTAGTAAATATGGTGGCAGTTCCAAGTCTTTGGAATAATTCTGGTACCAGAGGAAGAGGATAACGTTTTTTTACTGTGATTTTATTTAGTTCACGGTAATCCACGCATGGTCTAAGAGTATTGTCCTTCTTCTGTACAAAGAAGATGCCTGCACCTGCTGCAGACATGGACGGGCGAATGAAGCCCTTCTTTAGGTTCTCATTGATATATTCCTTTAGCGCCCCTTGTTCAACCTCAGTCAAAGGAAAAATCCTTCCGAATGGAATCTCTGCTCCGGGAAGTAACTCGATAGGACAGTCGTAGGCCCGGTGAGGAGGTAAGGCCTCTGCCCCCTGCTTACTGAACACATCTAGGAATTCATGATAAGCTGCGGGAATGGATTGATGCAGGCCGGAATCTGTGTCTAGGCAGAGCAAGGTAGGTGCCTCCTGAACGTCCGGAATTCTGCAAAACTGCTGACAATAAGAAGAGGAAAAGGTAACCTCACCTGTGGCCCAGTTAATGACAGGGTTGTGAGCCTGCAACCAAGGCATGCTGAGGATTATGGGAAACAGGGGTGAAGCGATGACATCCAGGCGTAGTAACTCTCGATGAGAGTTAAGTATAGAAACAGGTATAGGAACAGTCTCTTGAGTAACAGGTCCGGATTTGATGGCGGTTCCATCAGCCAGATGAATGGAAAGTCCATGGGCCTAAGGCAACAAGGGAATTTGATGTTTTGCAGCAAAAAGGGAGTCCATGAAACAGCTGCAAGCTCCATAGTCAATAATGGCGGTTATTTGCAGAGTCTCTCCTGGGAGCTGTAACAGGATAGAGAGAGCAAGGTGAGTAGTGTTCTTGGCCAGAGGAGCAACATAGTCAGTGGACAGGGATAGGCACTTACGGAGCTTAAGAGGACAGTTCCTGATGTAGTGTCCAGGTTCCCCGCAGTACAGGCACAAATTATTCAACCGACGACGTTGACGTTCCTCCTGGGTAAGAGAATGCCGCAGGACCCCCAACTGCATAGGCTCAGGTGGGTTAAACGTGGAGGTAGGTGGTGTTGGTGAAGTATGATTAGGAGCTTTTGGAAGCACCCAGGTTGGGCGAGAAGGTCCCATAGCTCTCTCTGCCCTACGTTCCCTTAAGCGTCGATCGATCTGAATGGCTAGATCGATCAAAGCATTCAGAGTCTGTGGTATACCCACCCTGGCCAACTCATCCTTTAAAGAATCAGAAAGTCCCATTCGGAATTGATAGCGGAGAGCCGCATCATTCCATTTTGTGTCTGCACTCCACCTTCTGAATTCAGCCACATAGTCCTCTGCTGCCCTGCGACCCTGTTGAAGGGTATGCAAAGCAGTCTCTGCAGTCACAGAAAGCTGAGGGTCTTCATACAACTGGGCCAATGCGTCGAAGAAGGTGGTGAGGTTGGTCAGGGATACATCTTTTTGCTCCAAGAGGCGATGGGCCCAGGTTTGAGGGTTGCCTGCAAGTAGAGAAATCACATAGTCCACCTTGGTGGCTTCCAGGGAAAAGGTACGTGGCTGAAGAGCAAAGAACAGTTCGCAGGAGTTGCGGAAGGCCCTGAATTTATGTCGATCTCCGGAGAATCGTTCAGGTGTCAGAACTTTGGGTTCTGGGGGGGGGCATCACCACCATTGAAGAGGGCCCAACTGAAGAAGCGGGAGCAGGAGGGATTCCCTGGACCCCGGTAGGGTTAGACAAAGTTAATACCTGTTCTTCCAGCCGGGTGTATCCTTGCTGCAGATTCTTGACTGCTTCCGTCAATTCTGCCAGGTGTGCACATAGTTCCTCCATGGGAGAGGTTCCCTGCTCAGGCTCAGACATGGCTGTCTGCTACTGTCACGTACCTGGTAGGTTTTGAGCCTGAAGTGCAGAGAGAGACCTCCCCTACAGCTCCCACTCTCGTTCCTCTGGAATGGAGACAGAGGACACAGGAGTGAGGAGTGGTATGGGTGCCTGGCAGGATCAACAGTCACCAGAAGTTCAGGAGTGGTGGGAACCTCTGGAACCAGGAGCTGAAGAGGAGACTGTAGACTGGAATGCAGACTGAACCAGGAACCACAGCAGGTAAGTAGGCAGGAACTGGAGTGCTGGACTGGAACCAGGAACAAGCAGCAGGTAACAGACTGGATACTGGAGCGCTGGACTGGAACCAGGAACAAGCAGAAGGTAACAGACTGGATACTGGAGCGCTGGACTGGAACCAGGAACAAGCAGCAGGTAACAGACTGGATACTGGAGCGCTGGACTGGAACCAGGAACAAGCAGCAGGTAACAGACTGGATACTGGAGCGCTGGACTGGAACCAGGAACAAGCAGCAGGTAACAGACTGGATACTGGAGCGCTGGACTGGAACCAGGAACAAGCAGCAGGTAACAGACTGGATACTGGAGCGCTGGACTGGAACCAGGAACAAGCAGTAGGTAACAGACTGGATACTGGAGCGCTGGACTGGAACCAGGAACAAGCAGCAGGTAACAGACTGGATACTGGTATCAGGCAAAGGAATGGTCAAACAGGCCGGTGGTCGGTATTGGGCGGACAGCAGAGGTACCAGGGATAATACAGGAGAATGGTCAAGCAAGCCAAGGGGGTCAGGTGCAGGCAGATAGCTGGATAGTCACAACAGGAAGCCGGGTCAGATAGCAGGATTCAGATCAGATCAGGTTTGGCTCACAGAACGCTGTAGAGCAGACAGCGGGAATTGAGTGTGACAGGCAGGTTTAAATAGCCTGCCTGACGCCAGCGGGAGTGCGCGCGCGCGCGCGTGCCCGTGCGTGACAGCACCCGTGAACGTGCGCGCGTGCGCGGTAGTGCCCGTGGTCGTGTTGCAGTGCGCCTGGAGCGCCGATTACTGGCAGGATCTTCATGACAATGGCACAACTGCAAACCTACCAAGACATGGCCGTCCACCTAAATTGACAGGCCGGCAAGGAGAGCATTAATCAGAGAAGCAGCCAAGAGGCCCATGGTAACTCTGGAGGAGCTGCAGAGAGCCACAGGTCAGGTGGGAGAATCTGTCCACAGGACAACTATTAGTCGTGCACTCCATATATCTGGCTTTTATGGAAGAGTGGCAAGAAGAAAGCCATTGTTGAAAGAAAGCTATAAGAAGTCCTGTTTGCAAGAAGCCATGTGGGGGGACACAGTAAACATATGGAAGAAGGTGCTCTGGTCAGATGAGATGAAAATTTAACTTTTTGGCCTAAAAGCAAAACACTATGTGTGGCAGAAAACTAACACTGCACATCACCCTGAACACACCATCCCCATCGTGAAACATGGTGGTGGCAGCATCATGTTGTGGGGATGCTTTTCTTCAGCAGGGACAGGGAGGCTGGTCAGAGTTAATGAAAAGATGGATGGAGCCAAATACAGGACAACCTTAGAAGAAAACCTGTTATGAGTCTGCAAAAGGTTCACCTTCCAGCTGGACAACGACCCTAAACATACAGCCAGAGCTACAATGAAATGGTTTAGATCAAAGCATATTCATGTGTTAGAATGGCCCAGTCAAAGTCCAGACCTAAATCCAATTGAGAATCTGTGGCAAGAGTTGAAAATTGCTGCTCACAGACGCTCTCCATCCAATCTGACAGAGCTTGAGCTATTTTGCAAAGAAGAATGGGCAAAGATTTCATTCTCTAGATGTGTAAAGCTGGTAGAGACATCCCCAAAAAGACTTGCAGCTGTAATTGCAGTGAAAGGTGGTTCTACAAAGTATTGACTCAGGGGGGCTGAATAGATATGTACCCCACACTTCTCACATATTTATTTGTAAAACATTTTGAAAACCATTTAACATTTTCCTTCCACTTCACAATTATGTGCCACTTTGTGTTGGTCTATCACATAAAATCCCAATAAAATACATTTACGTTTTTGGTTTTAACATGACAGAATGTGGAAAATTTCAAGGGGTATGAATACTTTTTCAAGGCACTGTACATTGTATCTCTCCCCTTGCAGAGAGAAAAAAAAAGCTTGTGTAAAAAACAAAAAAACAAAAAAAAAAAACCCTAGATCAAGGTTTGATCTAGGTCAGTGCCAGGGTTAGTGTTTGGGTCAAGGTCAGGGTCAGTATATATATTTTTTTGGACAGGGTTTATTTTTTTTCTTAGTATTAGTGTGTTTTTTTAGGTAGGATAAAAAAAAAAAAAAAAAAAAAGTTAAATGCGCACTATTGTTTCTGGGCTCTACTACAGGTACAAACAACAACTAACATACACATATGTGGTCTCGCTGTGATCGATGATTTTTTTTTACTGTTTTGGGAGTTTTCCTTCGATAATAATAAAAAAAGAACAGGAGATATCCATTAACATTTACCACCAAACGAAAGCCCAATTTGTCCTGAAAAAAAAAAACCAAAGAATAATCCACCTCGATGCACAAAGTAGTTGTGATATGTATAGTTTCAATAACACATAGCAAAGCTGGAAAATTGTGCTTAGGAATTAAGATTTGTTTTACTCTTAGACGTGAAAGGGTTAACCTTCCCTTTCTTTGCCCTTACTCAGGCCTCTCCTAAACCTTGTGGACAGCCTTTCCAGAAGAGTTGAAGCTGTTATAGCTGCAAAGGGTGGGCCAACTCAATATTGAACCCTACGGACTAAGACTGGGATGCCATTAAAATTCATGTGTGTGTAAAGGCAGGTATCCCAATACTTTTGACAATATAGTGTATATGCAGTATCTCAGAAGAAAAGCCCACCTCCATGATGCCGCATACAGTGCCTTCGCAAAAGTATTCACCCCCCCTGGCATTTTTCGTGTTTTGTTGCCTCACAACCTGGAGTTAACATGGATTGTTTGAGGATCTGCATCATTTAATTTACAGAACATGCCCACAACTTTGAAGATGTTTTTTTTATTTTTTTTTATTGTGAAGCAAAAAACAAATAGGACAAAATAACAGAAAAAGTCAATGTGCATAACTATTCACCTCCCTAAAATCAATACTTTGTAGAGCCACCTTTTGCAGCTATCACAGCTCCAAGTCGCTTTGGATAAGTCTCGATGAGCTTGCCACATCTTACCACTGGGATTTTTGCCCATTCCTTCTTGCAAAACTGCTCCAGCTCCTTCAAGTTAAATGGTTTGCACTTGTGAACAGCAATCTTTAAGTCTGACCACAGATTTTCTATTGGATTGAGGTCTGGGCTTTGACTAGGCCATTCCAACACATTTACATATTTCCCTTTAAACCAACCAAGTGTTGCTTTAGCAGTGTGTTTGGGGTCATTGTCCTGCTGGAAGGTGAACCTCCGTCCTAGCCTCAAATCACACACAGAGTGGTACAGGTTTTGCTCAAGAATATCCCTGTATTTAGCACCATCCATCTTTCCCTCAACTCTGACCAGTTTCCCAGTCCCGACTGCTGAAAAACATCCCCACAGCATGATGCTGCCACCACCATGTTGCACTGTGGGGATGGTGTTCTTTGGGTGATGTGATATGCTGGGTTTGCGCCAGACATAGCGTTTTCTTTGATGAACAAAAAGTTCAATTTTAGTCTCATCAGACCAGAGCGCCTTCCTCCATACATTTTGGGAGTCTCCCACATGCCTTTTCACAAACTCAAAACATGCCATTTTGTTTTTTGCTGAAAGTAATGGCTTTCTTCTGGCCACTCTGCCATAAAGCCCAACTCTATGGAGCGTACGACTTATTGTCATCCTATGTACAGATACTCCAGTCTCTGCTGTGGAACTTTGCAACTCCTCCAGGGTTGCCTTAGGTCTCTGTGCTGCCTCTCTGATTAATGCCCTCCTTGCCCGGTCCATGAGTTTTGGTGTGCGGCCGTCTCCTGGCAGGTTTGCTGTTGTGCCATGTTCTTTCCATTTGGTTATGATAGATTTGATGGTGCTCCTAGGGATCATCAAAGATTTGGATTTTTTTTTATAACCTAACCCTGACTTGTACTTCTCAACAATATTGTCCCTTACTTGTTTGGAGAGTTCCTTGGTCTTCATGGTAGTGTTTGGTTAGTGGTGCCTCTTGACAGATCATGTGACACTTAAGGCCCATACACACGATGGGACTTTTTGACAACAAACAAGCAAATTAGCTGTTTTAAGGCAACATTTGACCGTGTGTACTCTCCATCGGACAAACTTTTTTGGTTTTCATCGGACAAATGTTGGCTGTGCAAACAGACAAACTTTCCGGCAACAAAAGTCCTATGGTGCAAAATCCTATTGTGTGTACACAAGTCCATAGGACTGTAGTCCAAAGTACAAACACGCATGCTCATGCAAAAGATCAGACAACAATACAGAAGTTGACCAAAGGATGGTGGTAAAGAGCTGAAAAACCACGTGATTTGGTGAAAGCTGGCTGAAAAAGTCCTGCCGCGTGTATGCTTAATTAGTTTACGGCCAACGCCCTTTGTACAAAAATCCACGGGAAAGTTTGTACAAAGTCCGATCTTGTGTATGAGGCTTTAGATTGCACACAGGTGGACATCATTTCACTAATTATGTGACTTCTGAATGTAATTGGTTGCACCAAAGCTTTTTATGGGCTTCATAACAAAGGGGGTGACAAAATGGAGAGAGATTATTTTGTACCCCTGGTCCCCCATATACCCATTATGTATTACCTCCCTAAAGTTCATAAAAATGCAAACCAACCTCCTGGACGACCTATAGTTAGCGGTATTGACTCCGTGACTTCACGCATAGGGCGGTATATTGATTTTTATTTACAGCCATTGGTGAGATCAGTTCCTTCATATCTTAAGGACACTGGTGACACCATTCGATTATTGGAAATATTGGATTATTGCGAGGACTATTTGTTAATCACGGCTGATGTTACATCACTGTATACTTGTATACCCCATAGGTTGGGTTTGGCAGCCGAACATTATTTGTCTAAATGTACTCAAATACCGATTGTTCATCAGAGGTACATTATGGAATTACTCCAGTTTGCCACAAAGCACAATTACTTCTGGTTAAACAATCAGTACTTTCTGCAACAGAATGCAGTGGCAATGGGGGTGAAGTTTGCCCCCAGCCTCGCCAATTAATGCCTTTATGGGAGGAGGATGTCATTTATGCCCTACAGAGGCCCAAACTGGCCCTATGGGCTAGATACATTGACGACATCCTCCTCCTATGGAAAGGGGATGAAGAATCCTTACATGGTTTTATGGCCACCCTTAATGATAATGAGAGAGGTATTAAGTTGAGCTATGAGACTAGTGATACTTCAATACACCTTCCTTGATTTGGAAATTTCTATCATCGACCATAGGCTTAAAACTAAGACTTTTTTCAAACCTACCAACCGGAATGGTTATATTCCGGTCGATAGTTGCCATCACAGTTCATGGCTTAAATCAGTCCCACGTAGCCAACTACTACGTATCAGATAGAACTGTACTTATCTATTTGATTTTCATCAACAAGCTCTAACTCTGATGTCTAAATTTGTTGAGAAGGGATACCTCCCAGCGGTTATTGACAAAGAGATTTATAGGGTTTTGATGATTGATAGATGTGTATTGACTGTTGAACAATCTAAATGTGCACCTGACACCAAGTTTCAATGGTCCTTCATTACCGAATTCTCTGTACAACATAGACAAATTAAAATGATTTTTAATCGCCACTGGAGGGTACTTAAAAATGCCCCGTTGCTAGGTCCTGCTCTTCCAGATAAAAAAGGAAGATTAAGGTCTGGTGTGACCCCTCTGACACCTCCATCCCTAATAGTGCACAAAAAAAAAACAAGAAAAATAGCCCTGGGACTTTAGATGAGGTGAGAGAGGTTTAGCCAATGTCCACAGTGAACACTGAGACAAAATCAATTTATTCATTTCAAAATGTTATGTAACGGAGCGGTAACAACAATGATTGTGAGTTACCAGGCATAATAGCCAATGTACACAACACAGATGAACGTAAATATACAAAGATTTATTACAAATGTTATACATCAATGAGCAACAATAAAACTTGAAAGTTGCTGGGTCAGTAAGTACACATACAAAATAAGATGATAAAATGTACATACAAGTGGACAGGGAAGTATGTAAACATAATGCAGACATCAATAATACCCAGCATGTACCGGCATAAAACAAGCATCAATAAAGCCCTATGCATTTCGCGAGACCCTGCTCGCTCTTCAGGGGCGAATGCATGAATGTTGTATCTGCAATGTAAGTAATAAGATCAATAAATGTATGTGGCTGGTAAATGGGGGCAGATGGAATGATTAGCAAGAGAGGCCTAATGCAGAGACCTCATACTTACCGAAGTCTGAGATGAATCGCCAAATGCTGAATATCAAGATGGCAGCAGTGTAATGCATCCAGCTCGGGAGCTGAGGAGGCGGAACAAAACAAAGGCCACAATAGGGGAACATCCGGAGGATCAGCACGGACTGGATAGGGGTATTTCTCATTGCGGTCTCCACTTAGCCCCTTAAAATTGTGTCTGGAAAATGTCTGCAAGGATGCACATATATCAGAGGGCATCATAAATGCAAAATGAACTTATTGTATAGGGTTCTAAGCTTTAATTTGTATATACATAAAGATGTAAGTAAGTGAATTAAGCTTATAAGAGTATCTTGGTATGAACAAACTAACTGAGATATGGAATATAGTAAATGCATAAATGCATGGTTATAAAACTGGTATGAGCAGAAAGACTACGGGGCAATGTAGAATGATATAGTATTACATGTGTATAAAAACAATGTAACAAACCCAATAGATGTCAGGAAAGTAAAAAAGTTGTACCTCAATGGAGTGAAAAACATCCAATGGTTGTCAGTTTGTTCTTAGAGATGTGACCGCTCTATCCAATCGCCAAGTAGTGAATCAGAATCCCAACCGTGCTGAACGTCCAGATATACCCACAAGACCCCAAAGGCTACACCCCCAGCGTCATGTACGGGCGGTGACGCATGGGCGTCCAAAAGACATCCACCATCAAAGGGGGGTGCACAGATGCAACAACCACCCAACCGTCCGGGATGACCCACACAGCCCACACCTGAGCTACCTCAGGGAGACGTCAGTGTATGGGCATGGAAAACATGGCGCCGATGTGCAGGTGGCCCCCCCTGTCACCAGACAGGAGAGGACAGCAAGAGATCAGGAACAGAGCTCCCCTATGCACATCGCAGCCCCCGAGCTGGATGAAAACCACTGCCACAAAAGACCAACAGCGAAAGGGGAATAGCTCAGCCCAGCAAGGCCCCCTGGGAGTAGTATGCAAATATAACTGGCCAAAGGGTGATAATTCATCTCAGACTTCTTTAAGTATGAGGTCTCTGCATTAGGCCTCTCTTGCTAATCATTCCATCTGCCCCCATTTACCAACCACATACATTTATTGCTCTTATTACTTACATTGCAGATACAACATTCATGCATCCGCCCCTGAAGAGCGAGCAGGGTCTCGCGAAATGCATAGGGCTTTATTGATGCTTGTTTTATGCCGGTACATGCTGGGTATTATTGATGTCTGCATTGTTTACATACTTCCCTGTCCACATGTATGTACATTTTATCATCTTATTTTGTATGTGTACTTACTGACCCAGCAACTTTCAAGTTTTATTGTTGCTCATTGATGTATAACATTTGTAATAAATCTTTGTATATTTACGTTCATCTGTGTTGTGTACATTGGCTATTATGCCTGGTAACTCACAATCATTGTTGTTACCGCTCCGTTACATAACATTTTGAAATGAATAAATTGATTTTGTCTCAGTGTTCACTGTGGACATTGGCTAAACCTCTCTCACCTCATCTAAAGTCCCAGGGCTATTTTTCTTGTTTTTTTTGTGCTCTTCCAGATAGAGCAGGAGTGGTTTATAGGGGAGCTTCGTGTTTAAGCAATCAGATTGCCCCGAATGTAATAGACCCACCCACTCTACCTTTTTTTCATAACCTGAAGGGATATTATCCCTGTCGTAAATGTAATGTTTGTGCACACAATATTTGCGGAAGGAGAAAGTCTGAGACCTTTGAGTCTACTACCACCTCCGTGATCTACTAGATGAAGCACTTCACCACCTGACCTGCTATATTGTGTACCTCATTACATGTCCGTGCAAACAGCAATATGTGGGATGGACTATTAGATCTTTTTCAGTTAGGGTGAACGAGCATATTGCTAGTATCAAGAAAGGTCGCATTAACCACAGCGTGCCTAGGCATTACTTGCACCATCACAATAAAAACCCTTCAGGTACTAAATTCCAGGTCATTGACAAATTTGTCCCCCATTGGAGAGGTGAATCCTGCATGAGGGGCGTTTCACAATTAGAGACATTCTGGATATACCAACTCACTTGTTACTTCCCTCACAGGATGAACATTGATTGGGATGTCAATGCCTTTATTAACAAAGCTTAGGTTACACTCTTTTCTAATTTCCTTATCACTGGTGAGACTTCTGTGTGCTATTCGGTTATGGCATATAGCAGTACTAGCTATATTACTGGTTAGTTTCCTTATTTACATACATTGGAGGTCCATGCATAGGACTGTCAATAGTACATTGTTTTTGTGGTTTTATTTACATACCTTGGTCATTCCTCCTATTGATGAATCATATTTCATGTCATCAGTTGGTTACTCTTTCTGTGCTAGTATATGTGGGAAGGGTTCCGTATGTGTTTTTTTATTTCTATTTTTATTATTATCAATTTAATAGTTTTTAAATATCAATGGTTCCACATTATGGTGGCCTGACTATAAACATTTTTTTTTTAATTTAGTCCCCAGTATAAGCGTGCTTTCAGTGCCCCCTAAGCAATGATATTTTCCATGTTTGTTTACTAGACAGAAACAGAAGGGAAGCCAAATGGCACGCTGCACACCGACTATCGAGGTGGTGTGACGGCATCCCTACCAAGATTCACACCTAGACGAGCGAGCAGCAGCCCCAGTGCCAGGTAGGCACCCACTCATGTAAGCGGCCATTTGGCTTCCCTTTCTGTTTTTAATTCAATTCTGTTAAACTGTATTACGCTATGGAAGATTCCATTGTTTTTTTATATATCCCATGTTTGACTACCAGGGGAAGAAGTTTTCTTTGACCATTACCATCCATTATCCAACATCCAGCTTTCCCATGTGAGCAGGCACAATCCTACACAAGCACTAATGACTCTCTTTTTAACTAAAGGAGTCATTGGTATTTGGTAAGCAGATATCCATCTATCACTGTGGGGTGCTTCTAATTCTTGGTGAAGGATTTTCCATTTATTTATATAGAGGAATCTACCTATATTGCAAGATCACCGTCTATCTACCATCCTATTTTGAGCTTATCCTTACATTGGGACTTTATCAACACTGATGTTTCTCTACTATATGTGTGATATTATTGTTTTACACATTTTGTTTATTCACTAGTTTATATCCAATGTCTCAATTCCTATGAGAAGTTTTTTTCCCATTGAGACACTGTTACACTGGTTGCTTTTTTGTTAGCCACTAGCGCCCTCTACCTACTACTAATGGGTTAACGTGGCCTCTATGCTCAGCTCCCCTGATAGGCTGGACTGATCAGAGGGAGGTGTTGCTGACAGCTGTTCCTCGTCAATCCTAACGAGACATGTGAGTTTTTAAATTTATTTGTATACTATATATATATATATATATATTATATATATATATATATATATATATATATATATATATATATATATATGGCGTGGCAATACTCAGCAGGTTTATGCCCCAGTTGAAGTACTTTCGTACGAAACATGTCGGGTACATAGCCTGCTCTTAACTTTGTATACCATGCATTTTTATTTGTTTTGTGATCACTTTTTGTACGTATCAGAAGCGATGGTTGTACTTTCATTTAAATACATTTTTTAATATTGATAAAGTCAGAGGAGGGGAATGTAGGGATTATGACGGTGCCAGGAAAAACACAGTATATTTTTTAAAATAAGTAATTTTTATTAAGACATATCATGTATATAAAAAATATAAACAGAAAGATTACAAAATCAAGGTGTGCATAAATGCTAAAAACATATCTGTAGTGAACTTCACAGGGCTTGGCCTCATGGGTGTGACGGCCAATGCGAAGGGTAGGTATTTTAATTACCCGACATGTTTCGCCAGTGTTGGCTTCTTCAGGGATAGGTTGTTAATACCTAGAACGCTACAATAATTCTGTGAAAATGACATAACAATCAGTAGATGTAATCGAATAAATGATACAATAGAAAAAATATCATTTAAATATATATATATATATATATGTTTGCGAGCTGACAGTATAGGCTGACCTCCACCACCACCCAAAGGGCACCAAGAGAAAGTCCCCACACAGCATCGGGCAGCCCAGAGGTCCCCATCCCGAAACAATCACCCAACCAGACATTCTATAGATGGAAATGAGATACCTGCAAGTCACCAGGGGGGGCCCCCACACACCTCCAGCACTAAACCTCCAGCCAAGATCACAATGGGTAGCTGCAGGGGGCAGTAAAAAGGACCTGGCCAAGTATGTATCTAAAGAGGTATAAATTATTTAGAATAAGATCATTTATCATAATGTCATATTTTTCTAAAGAAGTCATATAAGTTCCAATAGTTGGTGGAGAAAATTCATTGTATGGGACTAAAGAGTCTCCAATTAATGTACTTACAAAATAGTGCTCTTTAAAGTGAATGGCAGGACACCGATAAGTCCTTCAGCTTAGAGAGAAACTTTAAACAACAATAGGAGACGTATCTCTATGATTTGCATAAACAGGAGAAGAGTTTATGTGCCACTTGTAAGATTATCTGGGGGGGAGAAGATATAATCACAAAATGCACTTTGGTTGATCCATAAGTAGATTGCACCAGCGAAAAGCAAGGTAAGTTCACACTTACCATTGAGTAGATATATAGCGAAATGCTGGGCTAAGTAAAGCCTGCAGCCAGTGATAACACTAGATAGGAAAAACCAGAAAGCAAAAGATAGTAAGAACAAGAAGTAAGTCTATTAAGGCGCCAAGCATTAAGGGTCCATACTAGTACCTACCCAGTCAAGTGGTGGTTGGTACGTCGGTGTCCTATAACATCCCTGGCGAGTGTGCTGGCCTGGGATGCCGGCGTTCTTATGCCCCCCACACACGCGCGGCGTCTGACGTCACCGCACGTGTGAGCGGACGAAGGAAGCCACGGCGCATGCGCCCACCGCAAATCCGTCCCGGCCTACAAGATCCAGAGGGCATTGCGGTGGTGTCCATGGTGATGTGATCAGCATCACAGACAGGACGCGGTGTCAGACGCCGCATAGAGCGGAGTGATACCTGGAGAAGAATAGAAATTTCCAATGCGTCGTGGCTAAGGCGGGCAGAGGGAATTCCCTAAGCCCTTGGGTGTCCATACAGCTAAGTGTGTCCCCGGTAGGAGGCTAAAAGTACCGGATAAAGTGCACAAACCCCACATCGGGAAGCAGGGACTCAGGGACAATAGAGAAACCAGAAAGGGGATTGAGAGGGAATAAGGGAAGAGAAAGGGAAAAGGAAAGAGATGGGCCAGAAGGTAGAAAGACAAGAGAGGAAAGAGGCAAGGGAGGGGGGGAAAGAAGAGAAAGAGGGGGATGAGGGGGAATTGGAAGGGAAAGAGAAAGCCCGGGCATCCGAGGGCACGGGGACGTCATCGAGGCACACAGAGGGAGGAGGTAAAGGTGGGCGAGAACAGTCCAGGGATATGTGTAAAACCCCAAAGAAGCGCCTGCACACAAGGCATGAAATTGGGACAGATTACAGAAGGAAAAATAAGGAGGGGGGGGGGGTTTTAGTCCCTGGAGTGTGCTCACACAAGTCGCCCTGACAGCTCGCAAAAACCATACATAGGTAATAGTGATAAAGATTCATAAACTACCAACCAAACAGTGAGGTCAAAATATAGTTTACAATAATGTACAAGATAATAAAGTAAGTGTCTTAACTGAACATAAATATACCGTGATGTATCCCATGATAAGAAAAAGTATATTTTTTTCCCAAAGGAAAAAGAAAAGGAAGGGAAAGGGGAGCTGTGTCCCAATCCAACATAGCCAACTTATGCATGGGGAGGGCTAAAGGGAGGAGTATGAAGAAAACACATAAACAAAGTAAATGAATACAGTAAAACTTGATATAGTCCACATCACGGAGGATTTTTTATAAGAAGGGTTTGAAACTAATATTTTCATTGAGCCCAGGATATCTGGTGGCATCCAAAATGTGTATCCACTTGGTTTCTAACTATAAAAGTTTCTGGTCAATATCTCCACCCCTTACATGTACAGGGATGTGTTCTAATGCTGTAAATCCTATAACATGGGGATTAGACTCATGATACTGTGCTATATGTCGATTAATAGAGGTAGAAGTCTTCCCTTTCAATAAGGGCTTGATATGGTCTCGAATCCTCACACAAAATTGGCGTTTGGTTTTACCCACATAGTAACTGCCACAGAGGCATGTGGCAAGATATACTACACCAATAGTTTGGCACGTAACTTTATGTTTAATTTTGTATGTTTGGCCATTGGGAAGCGGTTTCTCGCATGTATCGTAGATGAACTCACATGTGTCGCAGTGGCCACAAGGAAATGTGCCATGCACAGTTGAAAGACACTCAAGTTTAGATGTATGGTGACTCACCGTGACTTTATCCCTTAGGGATGGAGAGCGACGGTAAGTAATTTGAGGCTGAGACTGAATGTATTTTTTGATGGTATTGTCTGCTGTCAAGAGAGGCCAAAATTTACATAAAATGTCTCTTATTTCCTTGTGATGTTGGGAATATTGGGTTATAACCCGGACAGGCTGGACATCATCCCTATTTTTGGTAGAAAATATCAGTTTTTTACGATCCAATTTTTAACTTTGTTGAAGGCCTGCTTTAGCAGGTTATGACTGTAACCTCTTCTTTTTAGTCTTTCATAAAGTTCATGTGAGGCCTTAAAGAAGTCACCTTCATCCGTACAGTTTCGTCTGATACGCAGGTATTGGCTGTAAGAAATGCTGTTGAGCAATGGTTTGGGATGGGCACTGTCAGCATGTAAAATAGTGTTCCCTGATGTTTCTTTACGAAACGGAGACGAGGAAAGATTTCCTTCAGAGTCCAATCGTATTTCCAGGTCAAGGAAAGTGATCCTTGTCTGGCTACACTCCATTGTGAACTTAAGATTATACGAGTTAACCGCAAGAGTGTCTATAAATCTCGAGAGATGTTCTCGAGTACCTGTCCAAAAGAAAATGATATCGTCTATATACCTGTGCCACGAGGTAACGTGGCACAGGAAATCGACCAAGTCATGATTGGAAAAAAGGTCTTTTTCCCACCCCCCCAGGTACAAGTTGGCGTAGGATGGCGCACATTTAGTGCCCATGGCTACGCCTTGTACCTGGAGGAAGTGGGAAGTACCAAATACAAAGTGATTACGTGTTAGGATAAATTTCAGGAGGTCAACAACAAATTGGTTGTATGCCTCAGAGCTAGGGCCTCTGTCTTGTAGCAGTTTAGAAATGACTTGAGTACCAGTATCATGGGGTATTGTGTTATACAGACTTTCTACATCCAAAGCCACCATCCACGTGTTTCCCGGAAGCTTTAGATTCTCAAGAACATGGAGAAGGTGTACTGTATCCTGTATATATGAAGGAAGAGCCTGAACATGTGGGCTCAGGTACTTGTCCACCAAAGCACTCGCATTTTCTGTCAAGCTTGAACATCCTGATATAATTGGGCGCCCAGGGGGATTTTTTAGAGACTTATGAAGTTTGGGCAAGGCATAGAACGTGGGTATTCTTCCATCTTTGACATTTAGGAATTTCCAGGTGTTAATGTCTATGATTCCCTTCTGGTAAGCAGAAAAGATGAGTTCATAATATTCGCAAGCGTAATTTTCAATAAGTGTACGTGAGATGGGTCTATACCAATCAGGGTTGTCAAGGATGTTGCGGCACATGATTTCATATGCCGCAACATCCATGACAACCACATTACCACCTTTGTCCGCAGGCTTTATAACTAAGCCAGCGTGGTTTTGAAGAGATCTCAAGGCCTGTCTTTGGGCTCCAGACAAATTAGAGGAACGTGGAGTGGAAAAATCGGTATCTCTGATGGTCTTAGTTATTTGTTCAACGAATGCCCAGATGTTGGGATTCGTGGAAAGGTTAGGGAAATTGGTAGATTTGGGTTTGAAGGATAAGGGAAGAGGGAAGGATACTCCAGAGGCAACGATGCCGTGGTCATCAGATTGCCACTCACATTCGTCCTCTGTGCCACCTTCTTCAAGAAGTGTTAACAGGTCTTCGATGGCCTGGATTTTGGCCACCGTGGGAACAGTATTGTCTGAAGCTGAGGCTACCGTAGAAGTAACCATTGTTTTATCAAAAATGACCTTATACATCAATTTTCTTGCAAACAATTGTATGTCTTTGACAAATCGAAATTTGTCAAATTCTGCTGAAGGACAGAAGGTGAGGCCTAATTGTAAACTTTTATTTGGTGTTTAGTTAAAGGAAAAGACGAGAGATTGACCACATCTAGGTCCAGGGTATTAGATACAGAAGTAGTAGGGGCTACAGAGTTGGGCTCTGGGTTGAGTCCAAGGCTTGGGATAAAAAAAAAAATAGGAGCTAACTTGGGATCAATCGACTGGGATGCTGTGGGAAACATAGTAGTTAAAGTAGGTTCACTTACCCGTCTTGCCTTCAGACAATACTGTTCCCACGGTGGCCGAAATCCAGGCCATCGAAGACCTGTTAACACTTCTTGAAGAAGGTGGCACAGAGGACGAATGTGAGTGGCAATCTGATGACCACGGCATCGTTGCCTCTGGAGTATCCTTCCCTCTTCCCTTATCCTTCAAACCCAAATCTACCAATTTCCCTAACCTTTCCACAAATCCCAACATCTGGGCATTCGTTGAACAAATAACTAAGACCATCAGAGATACCGATTTTTCCACTCCACGTTCCTCTAATTTGTCTGGAGCCCAAAGACAGGCCTTGAGATCTCTTCAAAACCACGCTGGCTTAGTTATAAAGCCTGCGGACAAAGGTGGTAATGTGGTTGTCATGGATGTTGCGGCATATGAAATCATGTGCCGCAACATCCTTGACAACCCTGATTGGTATAGACCCATCTCACGTACACTTATTGAAAATTACGCTTGCGAATATTATGAACTCATCTTTTCTGCTTACCAGAAGGGAATCATAGACATTAACACCTGGAAATTCCTAAATGTCAAAGATGGAAGAATACCCACGTTCTATGCCTTGCCCAAACTTCATAAGTCTCTAAAAAATCCCCCTGGGCGCCCAATTATATCAGGATGTTCAAGCTTGACAGAAAATGCGAGTGCTTTGGTGGACAAGTACCTGAGCCCACATGTTCAGGCTCTTCCTTCATATATACAGGATACAGTACACCTTCTCCGTGTTCTTGAGAATCTAAAGCTTCCGGGAAACACGTGGATGGTGGCTTTGGATGTAGAAAGTCTGTATAACACAATACCCCATGATACTGGTACTCAAGTCATTTCTAAACTGCTACAAGACAGAGGCCCCAGCTCTGAGGCATACAACCAATTTGTTGTTGACCTCCTGAAATTTATCCTAACACGTAATCACTTTGTATTTGGTACTTCCCACTTCCTCCAGGTACAAGGCGTAGCCATGGGCACTAAATGTGCGCCATCCTACGCCAACTTGTACCTGGGGGGGTGGGAAAAAGACCTTTTTTCCAATCATGACTTGGTCGATTTCCTGTGCCACGTTACCTCGTGGCACAGGTATATAGACGATATCATTTTCTTTTGGACAGGTACTCGAGAACATCTCTCGAGATTTATAGACACTCTTGCGGTTAACTCGTATAATCTTAAGTTCACAATGGAGTGTAGCCAGACAAGGATCACTTTCCTTGACCTGGAAATACGATTGGACTCTGAAGGAAATCTTTCCTCGTCTCTGTTTCGTAAAGAAACATCAGGGAACACTATTTTACATGCTGACAGTGCCCATCCCAAACCATTGCTCAACAGCATTCCTTACAGCCAATACCTGCGTATCAGACGAAACTGTACGGATGAAGGTGACTTCTTTAAGGCCTCACATGAACTTTATGAAAGACTAAAAAGAAGAGGTTACAGTCATAACCTGCTAAAGCAGGCCTTCAACAAAGTTAAAAAATTGGATCGTAAAAAACTGATATTTTCTACCAAAAATAGGGATGATGTCCAGCCTGTCCGGGTTATAACCCAATATTCCCAACATCACAAGGAAATAAGAGACATTTTATGTAAATTTTGGCCTCTCTTGACAGCAGACAATACCATCAAAAAATACATTCAGTCTCAGCCTCAAATTACCTACCGTGGCTCTCCATCCCTAAGGGATAAAGTCACGGTGAGTCACCATACATCTAAACTTGAGTGTCTTTCAACTGTGCATGGCACATTTCCTTGTGGCCACTGCGACACGTGAGTTCATCTACGATACATGCGAGAAACCGCTTCCCAATGGCCAAACATACAAAATTAAACATAAAGTTACGTGCCAAACTATTGGTGTAGTATATCTTGCCACATGCCTCTGTGGCAGTTACTATGTGGGTAAAACCAAACGCCAATTTTGTGTGAGGATTCGAGACCATATCAAGCCCTTATTGAAAGGGAAGACTTCTACCTCTATTAATCGACATATAGCACAGTATCATGAGTCTAATCCCCATGTTATAGGATTTACAGCATTAGAACACATCCCTGTACATGTAAGGGGTGGAGATATTGACCAGAAACTTTTACAGTTAGAAACCAAGTGGATACACATTTTGGATGCCACCAGATATCCTGGGCTCAATGAAAATATTAGTTTCAAACCCTTCTTATAAAAAATCCTCCGTGATGTGGACTATATCAAGTTTTACTGTATTCATTTACTTTGTTTATGTGTTTTCTTCATACTCCTCCCTTTAGCCCTCCCCATGCATAAGTTGGCTATGTTGGATTGGGACACAGCTCCCCTTTCCCTTCCTTTTCTTTTTCCTTTGGGAAAAAAATATACTTTTTCTTATCATGGGATACATCACGGTATATTTATGTTCAGTTAAGACACTTACTTTATTATCTTGTACATTATTGTAAACTATATTTTGACCTCACTGTTTGATTGGTAGTTTATGAATCTTTATCACTATTACCTATGTATGGTTTTTGCGAGCTGTCAGGGCGACTTGTGTGAGCACACTCCAGGGACTAAACCCCCCCCCCCTCCTTATTTTTCCTTCTGTAATCTGTCCCAATTTCATGCCTTGTGTGCAGGCGCTTCTTTGGGGTTTTACACATATCCCTGGACTGTTCTCGCCCACCTTTACCTCCTCCCTCTGTGTGCCTCGATGACGTCCCCGTGCCCTCGGATGCCCGGGCTTTCTCTTTCCCTTCCAATTCCCCCTCATCCCCCTCTTGCTCTTCTTTCCCCCCCTCCCTTGCCTCTTCCTCTCTTGTCTTTCTACCTTCTGGCCCATCTCTTTCCTTTTCCCTTTCTCTTCCCTTATTCCCTCTCAATCCCCTTTCTGGTTTCTCTATTGTCCCTGAGTCCCTGCTTCCCGATGTGGGGTTTGTGCACTTTATCCGGTACTTTTAGCCTCCTACCGGGGACACACTTAGCTGTATGGACACCCAAGGGCTTAGGGAATTCCCTCTGCCCGCCTTAGCCACGACGCATTGGAAATTTCTATTCTTCTCCAGGTATCACTCCGCTCTATGCGGCGTCTGACACCGCGTCCTGTCTGTGATGCTGATCACATCACCATGGACACCACCGCAATGCCCTCTGGATCTTGTAGGCCGGGACGGATTTGCGGTGGGCGCATGCGCCGTGGCTTCCTTTGTCCGCTCACATGTGCGGTGACGTCAGGCGCCGCGCGTGTGTGGGGGGCATAAGAACGCCGGCATCCCAGGCCAGCACACTCGCCAGGGATGTTACAGGACACCGACGTACCAACCACCACTTGACTGGGTAGGTACTAGTATGGACCCTTAATGCTTGGCGCCTTAATAGACTTACTTCTTGTTCTTACTATCTTTTGCTTTCTGGTTTTTCCTATCTAGTGTTATCACTGGCTGCAGGCTTTACTTAGCCCAGCATTTCGCTATATATCTACTCAATGGTAAGTGTGAACTTACCTTGCTTTTCGCTGGTGCAATCTACTTATGGATCAACCAAAGTGCATTTTGTGATTATATCTTCTCCCCCCCAGATAATCTTACAAGTGGCACATAAACTCTTCTCCTGTTTATGCAAATCATAGAGATACGTCTCCTATTGTTGTTTAAAGTTTCTCTCTAAGCTGAAGGACTTATCGGTGTCCTGCCATTCACTTTAAAGAGCACTATTTTGTAAGTACATTAATTGGAGACTCTTTAGTCCCATACAATGAATTTTCTCCACCAACTATTGGAACTTATATGACTTCTTTAGAAAAATATGACATTATGATAAATGATCTTATTCTAAATAATTTATACCTCTTTAGATACATACTTGGCCAGGTCCTTTTTACTGCCCCCTGCAGCTACCCATTGTGATCTTGGCTGGAGGTTTAGTGCTGGAGGTGTGTGGGGGCCCCCCTGGTGACTTGCAGGTATCTCATTTCCATCTATAGAATGTCTGGTTGGGTGATTGTTTCGGGATGGGGACCTCTGGGCTGCCCGATGCTGTGTGGGGACTTTCTCTTGGTGCCCTTTGGGTGGTGGTGGAGGTCAGTCTATACTGTCAGCTCGCAAACATATATATATATATATATATATATATATATATATATATATATATATATATATATATATATATATATATATATATATATATATATTTAAATGATATTTTTTCTATTGTATCATTTATTCGATTACATCTACTGATTGTTATGTCATTTTCACAGAATTATTGTAGCGTTCTAGGTATTAACAACCTATCCCTGAAGAAGCCAACACTGGCGAAACATGTCGGATAATTAAAATACCTACCCTTCGCATTGGCCGTCACACCCATGAGGCCAAGCCCTGTGAAGTTCACTACAGATATGTTTTTAGCATTTATGCACACCTTGATTTTGTAATCTTTCTGTTTATATTTTTTATATACATGATATGTCTTAATAAAAATTACTTATTTTAAAAAATATACTGTGTTTTTCCTGGCACCGTCATAATCCCTACATTCCCCTCCTCTGACTTTATCATTAGATTTTTGGGATGAGGTGCTGTATCACATTGAGGACCGCCCAGCCACATAGTAATTTTTTAATATTGGATTGATCTGCACTATGTGGAGGCCTTCTTTTTTTTTTTCCATATGATCTATGCTGTTCCTCTGAAGTACTACATATACTAGGAACATCATCGAGGCTCGAGTGTTCATGCTACTTCCAGGCCTGATGTACGTGGAGTCCATTTGAAGGCGTTCGAGCTGGAGAGCGACTTTGGAACATCGTCCATGCTTGTTTGACTCGCCGCAGCTGGTGTGTGGGTCCACAGCTTCGGGTAAGAGTACCCACCCCCTTTTCCCTGGCGTTGGAGGAAGGTTCCTGGGTGTCGTGTGTGAACATCACCTTGTTTTGCATCCAATTCCATTGCTGTTTCCCATGCGATTTTTCTTCGTGTTATCATGTTCAAGGGATCTCATATGATATGATGAACTTTATTTTTATTTGAGTGACTTTTATGTTGCTATTTTGGACTTTATTCCTTACATAGATGGTACCATTTATGAAATATTTTGTGGCCATCACAGGTCTTTATATTTTGGTTTGGAGTATCATATTAGGTTTCACTGCCTATACACCGTTATGATTACTCCTTGATTATATATACAATTAGCACTGTACATATGGTTATGTCACCATTTTGAACATTTATTTAAATATTATTGTTCTTCTCAGTTCACCTACTGATTGTATATGCTCTTGGCATTTTTTCCTTAGCTTGTTATAGTTTGGGTCACATCCCTGGATCACGTTCCAGGGTTTATATATACATTTAGCGCTGCATCTTCTCTGTTTTTTGTGGTGAATACATACGCACATGCCAATTATGCATTTTTTATTTCTGAAAAATCACTTTACGTATATATTTTTCTAATTTTACTTCACCAACTTAAACTATTGTGTTCTGATCCATCACATATAATTCAGGTTAAAAAAAACATTGAACTAAAGGCTGTAATGTAACAAAATAGGTAAAAAGCCAAGGGGGTGAATACTTTTGCAAGGCACTGTATATGTGTGACGCCAGTGGCAACGGTTAAATGTCATTATATAAGAAGTAACACACACAAAAACAAACCATCCTTTGTACAGGGGAAATTTAATAAACTATTCAATGGCTTACCTTTCAGATTTACAGTATTATTTGACAAAAAGCACATGCCTTTTGTGTATTTTTTTTTTAATTGCGAACATATATTAATTGGAAAGTGACTAAAATGTACATGTAACCATTTTGAGGAGAATACTTCACAATCATTGTAATAAATTTACAAAATATCATTAAACATAAACTGTCAATTTCCTTCAAATGTTAAAAATCTTATTATCGAGATCAATGCTTTTGAATGGCTTGAATAGATAAACTTTTGTTGAAAGGGTTTTTAATAAATAACCATAAATTTGAATTTTAACAAAATCTTAGTTTATGACAGATTTAGGTACTCGGTGGCTCTGGTAGAACTACAAGGCCCAGCGGGCTTTATGAAAAAAAAAAAAAAAAGTTTGGTCCGTGGATAAGTGGCATTCACAAGTGGTTGTAAGACGTTTAGTCATAACTTGATGCACTCTTACTGGGCCTAGAAATGATTCCAATTCTACAAAAAGCATCCTAGGAATGTAGAAGAATTGTGGGACGTGCCACGGGACAAAGAGTGACCAGCCACTGACTCTAGAGTCACGCTGCTAAAGACATAACCTACACAGCAGCAATAAATACAAACACCAACAGGGCAAAGGTTTGACAAGATGGCTGAGTTCTTGATCGCCGTCAGGCCTGCTTGTTTGGCATGTGCACGTGGTGATTGGAGACCCGGGCTCGCCCATTCCACTCAGAGAGGAGGCCATCTTGAAAGATTAAGTTCTTGGAAGGCAGTGGTACTCCAGCCTCTGTCAGGCCTGGTTGTCCCATCAGGGTTGATGTTCCAGTCTCTGAGGTATACTCCATGGCAGATCCGCTTTCCTATGAAAAGTGAACAACAGATTCAGTCCAGTTGTAAGTGCACAACTGGTCAGCAGGTCCACCTCTGGGATAGATTTTCACTTTAAAGTTGAACTCCAGAAATTCAGCCACTTTGTACAATGTGCTGGCTTACTAAAGGGTCAAGTCCAACAAGGTGCATGCTACATCGTGGACTTATCTCTTTAATTTATAACTAAAATTTTTACTGAGCGCTGACATCATAGCTAATGCTATAGTTCCAGCGCTTCAATGCTGGACCTGCTGGTTACATAAAGCCCCTGTGCCCACAACTTCTCACCTCCTGCCCAATGACAGAAGGCTTTGTGTTATGTGAACTCATGCACTTGCGCTCGCTGTCTGCCAGTCGGTCCAGCACTTACCCCATCTAGGTGGCGGATGACGGGTGGCGGCTCCTGTGTCCTCTCCTTCATCGCGGTGGCTTTTGCCGTGCATCTCCTCTCTCCTCCTAGGCGTTAGGCATACAATAGGATCGCCTGTCCTTTCAGCCAATCGGGTGACTGGTCTCACGACCCGCTTCCTGATTGCCCGGGAGGAGGATTAGTGTGAGAATAACAAATATTCATTTGCGATTGTCACACAACTGGGTGGGCTCGGAGCACAGTGTTCTGCTCCCTGAGCCCACCCTTTTTTGAAGCCTATTAGAGCTTCTAATCACGCTCTAATCACATGCCTCAACCCCCCCCTATTGGAATCCATGGTCTGGTGCCCTGTATGTAGCTCAGGGGGCCGGATGCATGGATAGGAGGGGTGGTGCATCCCTAATGCACGGGCCGCTACTGTTTTCCACTGAGAGGTAAACTTGGACTGCGTCTCCTGCTCTATAAGCCTCTGTATTGGTCCTTAAAGGAGAACTAAACCCATCGATTTAGCGATTTGAAAATTGGATTTTTGACTTACCGTAAAATCCATTTCTCTTTCGTTCATTGACAGACACAGCGCCCTATAATTCAGAACCATAGGGTTATATCGCCCCCTACAGGAGTAGGACACTAGGCAGAAAAAAGACTTGGCTACGCCTATGGGCAGTCCTAGGTGATATATACCCCCCTCTCTGCTATAGGCCTTCAGTTTAGTAACAAGCAGTGTCAGAAGCATCAAAACTCCTTAGAGGGGTGGGTGCTGTGTCTGTCAATGAACTCAGAGAAATGTTTTTTTACAGTAAGTCAAAAATCCCATTTTCTCTTTCGTTCATTGACAGACTCCATTATTTAGAGATGGGGGGTGTATATCACCTAGGACTGCCCATAGGCGTAGCCAAGTCTTTTTTCTGCCTAGTGTCCTACTCCTGTATGGGGCGATATAACTCTATGGTTCTGAATAATGGAGCACTGTGTCTGTAAATGAACGAAAGAGAAAAAACCGTTACAGATGTGCGCTGATGAGGCTGCACTGATGGGCACTGATAGGCTGCACTGATGAGGTGGCACTAATGCCACACTGATGGGCACGGAAATGCGGCACTGATGGACACTTATTGGTGGCACTGGGGGACTTTACTGTAATCAGGGCACTGATGATCAGTGCCCTGATTACCTGTCCAGGTGTCCCCTGCGAGGAGATGTCGCTGATCGGATTTACTCGCCACACACTCTGTCAGTGTGAGGTGATGAGAGCCAATTACCGGCACTTCTGCATTTACATGTGACTGGCTGTGATTGGACACAGCCAATCACATGGTTAAAGAGATCGGGGTTGCGCCATGTCCACGTTTGCGCAAGAGCGGCGGTTCTGGGGGGGGGGGACGTCATATTTCGTCCACCCAGGACGAGAGCCGCACCACTCCTCCGTCATTTGATGCATTTGTGTATTTTTTACAAAACAATTGCATTTGAAAAATTGCAAGGACAACCATTTTATTTCCTAGGGTCTCTGCTAATATTATATATATGATTTTTACATGTAGGAGAGAAGTGTCAGAATTGGCTTGGGTGGCAAGTGGTTAAGGGCCGGTTACCATTAGTATTCACATAGAATTCTGTGTGGTGTGATTTCAACCCGTTCATTTTGAATAGGCTGAAAGTGCACCGCACCAAAAGCAGTGTGCATACACTACTTTTGGAAACTCACTGCAACCGCATCACATGGTACTTCTGTACCATGCAATCTGGTGTGGGCAAGCGCATTGCGTTTGTGACCTGCATCTGGGGAGTCTTTAACGTAATATTGACACCTGCTGCAGATTGCACCTGCAATGCATTTTGAATGCAGTGCGGGAAACGCACACAGAACACGAGTTTCTCACACTGCGTTCTGGTGTGAACTGGCCCTAAAGACTTGTTTACACGTATACGAAGATCAGCAGTTTCCTGAAGTAGAAAACCACCGATCTCCACAAGTAGAATTGTTTTCTATGTGCCCTGCTCACACTTAAATGCAGCCTTTGGCTGAGCTGTGTTGCGGTAATCTGCAACATGACAGCATTTTTCCTTACCACGCCGCAGCTCCATGTCTGTGTTTCAATGCGCTGCAGTTCAGATGCATACAAAATGAATGAAATGTCACACTGTTAAAAATAAAAAGGAAACAGTGCTGTGCCCTTTAAAAGGTGCAAGGCACAGCGGCCCAGAATCGGCACGGTAAAATCCAGCGTTTGTGAACTGGCCTTAAGCCCTGGTTCACACTGAGCTGCGGGAATGAAGCTGTGCAAGTTCAGATGAACTCGCACGATTTCACTCCTGCATGTCAGTCCCGATTTCGGCAGCGATTCCACAGACATCTGTGTGGCTTTTTGCACAGATGTCAATGGAAAATGCACCCCAAAATCGCAGTAGTACAGAAAGGATGGTGCCATTGCAAATTGCCGGCAATTGCCGACGATTTGACATGCAATTTGACATGTCAAATCGCATGTCAAAACACACCAATGTGAACCAGAGCTAAAGAATATCAGAGTCACCTCAAAGGTCAAGTTTTATACTCCATTACCAATTTAGGTATCACTAGAGTTTACTGGAGTTCTAGCTATGCTACAGTCCTGTGTCTAGGAGAACAGAAAGGATGGTAAACGCTAAATATTTGATGATGAAGAGAATAGACGAGCTTACCTGCAGAGATTGCACAAAGCTGAGGACTTTCAAAGCCAGTTTTCGGCTGGAATGGAGGAGATGTTGAAGGCTGTAGAGACACAGTGAGCACAAGAAAAAGCTATTATTCCACATAAACCTTCATTGCTTCTTTAACTGTGCCACAATAAAAGATGCCCATGTGCAGTATGGGACAAGCTAGGTAATTTCAACATCAAAAGTCAGCAGCAAAAAGTCATGTTACGGGTTCGCACTATTACTTAACACAGTAGACAGCAGTGGGGGCCTTTACCTGTCCTTGCTGCACAGGCCATGACCAGCAATCTTTTTGCACACGGTTTGATTGAGTCTGGAGCCGAACAGAGGGATTCCATAGCACAGTTCCAGCGGGACCCAGTCTGACTCCACAGCTGGTACTACAAGGAATGCAGTCTATTAATGATCACTGTTCACAAATGTTAGGAAGAATATTACATGATTTGGTTACTTTCTTTGTTTACAAATGATTTTTATTAGAGCATAAAGAATATACAATCTCATGGTAGTATAACATAAAGTCAATGTCAGGAGGACATCTAAAATAACTAAAACAAAAAACAACAATATCGAAGCATATAGGGAGATTGTTAGAAAAGGCCGAGTCAAGATATTTTAAACTAGGCAAAGGTACATAGATGTTGGTAGAAGGTCTACCTAAAAGTATTGCAAATTCAAGGTCTGGCACCCCAAAGTGGGAGTCAGTCTGGTGGTAGCAAAACCTGTCTGTGGGTTTTCCATGCGGCCCACCTGCAGTCAATGATTTGGTTATTTTCTTAGTAAAAATGGAACAAACTTAAAAGCTGAGCTCTGGCCTGGCCCCAAAAAAGTAAACATGGGTGTTATTCTTAGATTTCCAGATATCTGTATATTCGGGATATAATGCATGTTTTGTCTAGGGTTAGGCAACCTCAGGATTTCAGCTATTGTGGATCTTCAAGTCCCATGAAGCCATTGCAAGACCGACCGCCACAGGCAAAGGCCTGTTAGGATTTGTAGTTTCACAACAACTGTGTTAGTGTGTATGGGGCTTTACTGTCTAAAATGTATCCACTCAAATTAAAAAGGTTCCTTTGTACAATGTAAAATGTGTGTTGCGTGTGCTTGCTATAGTTCCCTCATATTTGGCAAATCTGTTATAGGCTGGATCTCCTAAAGTCATGCTGGAGGGGTGTCAAGGGCCCAAAACTGCCTATATATTTGCAGCTTTACGGTCACACAAGACTCACATTTTATGTAAGATTCATAAATAAAGTGTTTTGATCCACTCATATTTACCATCAATGGCCTTCTGTCCCAAGTCTACAGCTGCTTCTTCTACAACAAGCTCAAATGATTCTGTGCTACCATTAACATCAGGGCCCAGCGCCAGGCCAGATTCATCTGTATTAGACAGAGAATAGCACAAAGAATAATATGAGAAATCACTCTATAAACTGTAAAAAAAAAAAAAAAGAAAAAGGCAATAACATTGAAAGTAGAGGAAGTAGATCAGAGCCTTAGGCTAGTTGTACATATTTGCAGTCTGCTATGTTGTGTCTTAATGTCATTAGGAATGGGATGCCAATGGGTGGACCAATCAACACACAAACTTTTTTTTTTCCCCCCTACAAAACACAAAGGCCTCTTTCTCACAAGCAGCCTGAAGGGGGGGGGTTAGATAAAACAGGCAGCTGAGTCGTGGTTTTACTGCCGACTGCCAAAAGGATGCTGTTCACACGCCATGGTGCTTTGCACTGCAACCGAGACAAATATAACGCGGTGCATCGAGTTGACAGGCAGCACCGCCTGTCAAAACTAAGCCATTCAAGTCAATGAAGCCACGCTGCAACTGCAAGGCAAACGGTTGTCTAGCATTAACCCCATTGTAAATTACCATTTGGCATAAAAAAAAAAAAAAAAACAAACAAAAAAGAGGGGCTGATTTACTAAAACTGGAGTGCAAAATCTGGTGCAGCTGTGCATGGTAGCCAATCAGCTTCTAAATTCAGCTTGTTCAATTAATCTTTGACAAATAAAAACCTGGAAGCTGACTGGTTTCTCTGCAGAGCTGCACCAGATTTTGCACTCTCCAGTTTTAGTAATCAACCCCTAAGGTCCCTGTCACACTTGTGCAACCTGAAAGTCGAGCGATTTTGGCGCGACATTGCAATGCCTGTGTAATCTTAAAGTCACATCAAAGTCAGACCAAAGTAGCTACTTTGAAGTCGCTACGACGTGAAGTCGCACAGATATAAATGGTACTCATTGGAAATCATGGGGTATGACTGGTCATGTGGGACTTTGCAGTCCCA
This sequence comes from Aquarana catesbeiana, assembly GCF_042186555.1. Lineage (NCBI taxonomy): Eukaryota > Metazoa > Chordata > Amphibia > Anura > Ranidae > Aquarana > Aquarana catesbeiana. The sequence continues at coordinate 607,826,987 of NC_133328.1, read as the reverse complement.
AGTCGCAAAACAAGTCAAACAAGTGTGAAAGCGGTCTAAGCGTTTTTGAAGGCATACATCTCAAAATACCCTATACTACCAAAAGTAATGACACGCCTGCCTTTACATGAACTTTAATGGCATCCCAGTCTTAGTCCGTAGGGTTCAATATTGAGTTGGCCCACCCTTTGCAGCTATAACAGCTTCAACTCTTCTGGGAAGGCTGTCCACAAGGTTTATGTGTGTCTATGGGAACGTTTGACCATTCTTCCAGAAGAGCATTTGTGAGATCAGGCACGGATGTTGGACAAGAAGGCCTGGTTCACAGTCTCCGCTCTAATTCATCCCAAAGGTGTTCTATTGGGTTGGGGTCAGGACTCTGTGCAGGCCAGTCAAGTTCCTCCACCCCAAACTCTCTCATCCATGTCTTTATGGACCTTGCTTTGTGCACTGGTGCGCAGTCATGTTGGAACAGGAAGGGGCCATCCCCAAACTGTTCCCACAAAGTTGGGAGCATTAAATTGTCCAAAATATCTTGGTAAGCTGACGCGTTAAAGAGTTCCCTTCATTGTAACTAAAGGGCCAACCTCTGAAAAACAAACCCAAGCCATAATCCCCCCCCCACCAAATGATTTGGACCAGTGCACAAAGCATAAAAATAAATAAAGTTCATAAACCTTGTGGACAGCCTTCCCAGAAGAGTTGAAACTGTTATAGCTGCAAAGGTTGGGCCAACTCAATATTGAACCCTACGCAATAAAGCCTCGTACACACGATCTGATTTTCAGACGCGCGGTCGTCCCTTTTTTATTGCACACTAGTCTCATGTCAACAGTGAAGAGGTTATTCACAATCCGAAAATTCTCGTACGACACAATTCAACTTCAGAAGTGACGTAATGTGTTGAATAGTTTTGTAGGTGTCCTTTCGTTTCTGAGCATGGCTCATAGTTACATAGTTAGTAAGGTTGAATAAAGACACCAGTCCATCCAGTTCAACCCAAGTGACTGTGGGTGCGTGTCTACAATTATCCCTAACCCTGTACATCGCACACTCACATCAGTCCCTACCCTCAATCCAAGGTCCCCACTCATACTAGGGCAAATTTTGGACAGAAGCCGATTCACCTACCAGCATGTCTTTGGAGTGTGGGAGAAAACCGGAGTACCCGGAGGAAACACAGGCACAGGGAGAATATGCAAACTCCAGGCAGGTAGTGTCGTGGTTGGGATTCGAACCAGTGACCCTTCTTACTGCTAGGTGAGAGTGCTACCACTACACCACTGTGCCGCCCCAGCATGCATAGTTTTGCTCTTACGATTTTTTTCGGGCAAAAACCGTAGTAATGAAACGAGAATCGGACGTTGTGTTCACATCCGACAAAAATGTAATAGTCTGCACATCCAGCTTTTGTCATACGAAAAATCGTAATCAGCTGTCGAAAAACACCATACTAACGATCGGAAAATCGTCAGATCGTTCGTCGAGCGAAATTTTACTTACGATTTTTGTATCGTGTGTACGGGCCTTAAGTCTGGGATGCTGTTAAAGTTCATGTGTGTGTAAAGGCAGGTGTCCCAATACTTTTGGAAATATAGTGTATATTCGGTTAGCCACTTAAAAGGCATCACATAACTTTTTACTTTTCTATCGGCTCAAAGTAGACGACTTCCCATTAACACTCTTTATATTTCACATACATTTACTATTGGTTCACACCAACTTCTGTACTGCAGCTAGTGTGCAGTAAGATCTGGTTGAGCTCAGCACAGTGATGCAGTTTCCCCTTTTTTTTTTAAACAAAGTTTATTGAGATCTCACAAAAACATCTCAAAGTTCAACTGTCAACCATGCAGTGTGAGGTAGTGGATTGTCTCTGACTGCAGGCAGTACTTTTTATAAGTGCACTGTACCCACACACCACCACAACGCATTGCTGTAAATGAGGCACATAGGCGAAAAAAGGCATTTTGCTTTATCCATGCGGTGGGACTGCGCTGGAATAGCTCAACACAGTTTTACCATATCTGGTGTGAATGGACTCCTAAAGAGGAAGTAAACCCTGATGGGATTTACTTCCTCTTTTGTTCCCTGAAAAGTAAAAGCATAATGTTCTAGTATATAATGCAAGGAAGAGAAGGGCGCATCTGTCTGTTACATAGTGCCGATGACTGAGTGCACTGGGTCTACCTCTGGTACTTATTAGACTGAACCATCATATTTGGACACTCTGCACAAGTGCTGTAACAGAAGACTGGAGGCAAGACTATAAACATGAAGTACAGTGGAACCTTGGATTACGAGCATAATCCGTTCCAGGAGAATGCTTGTAATCCAAAGCACTCGTATATCAAAGCGAGTTTCCCCATAGAAGTCAATGGAAATGAAGATAATTAGTTCCGCATTGACTTCTTTTGCATGCAATACAGCATGTGGCCAGAGGTGGGGGGGGGGGCACTTGTTAACCAAGGTTCCACTGTACTGTCCTCAGTCTAATGCCCCGTACACACGGTCGGATTTTCCGACGGAAAATGTGTGATAGGACCTTGTTGTCGGAAATTCCGACTGTTTGTAGGCTCCATCACACATTTTCCATCGGATTTTCCGACACACAAAGTTTGAGAGCAGGTTATAAAATTTTCCGACAACAAAATCCGTTGCCGGAAATTCCGATCGTGTGTACACAAATCCGACGCACAAAGTGCCACGCATGCTCAGAATAAATGAAGAGATAAAAGCTAATGGCTACTGCCCCCTTTATAGTCCCGACGTACGTGTTTTACGTCACCGCGCTCAGAACGATCGGATTTTCCGACAACTTTGTGTGATCGTGTGTATGCAAGACAAGTCTGAGCCAACATCCGTCGGAAAAAATCCATGGATTTTGTTGTCGGAATGTCCGATCAATGTCCGACCGTGTGTACAGGGCATTAGTTCAACTGGTGAAATGCTTGAATCAGGAAGGCTGGCAACTCAGATACTCTAGAATAAAAGTACTTTATTTGTTACATGGATACACGTGTACAGGCTATATCTTTAATTGTTACATGGATACACGTGTACAGGCTATATTGCTGAAACATTTCGGCTATGAAGCCTTCATCAAAGCATGAGGATGAAGGCTTCATAGCCGAAACGCGTCAACATTTGGCCTGTACCTGTGTATCCATGTAACAAATAAAGTACTTTTATTCAAGAGCATCCGAGTTGCCAGCTTTCCCGATTCAAGAATTGCACCTGTGGGGCCTGAACGCCCTGGCTAGAGCACCGAATCACAGTTCATGAACTATTATACTGGCAGTGGAGCTGGGGTAACATTTTGTTTCTTTAAGTTCAACTGGGCTTTAAATGTGAACAGTGCTTAGCAGATATCTTTCAGTGTTTGCTAGAGAGCCTCTTAAACCACAGGAACAAACCAGCCGATCACCTTTCCCATCAGACACGTCGCTCAGTCTCCTCTGGATGACATGTTGGCTCCTGGGGTTCAGCATGGTAATGTATCCACAGAAGTGCTCCAGGTCTATCCTTTCCCTCAAGACCTTTAAGGCTTTATGGGCTCCCATATTGAGGCTGGAGAAGTCTGATGACAAAGAAGAAATAGTTTTTATCAACTGCAAATTTGTGAAATTTAAAGAGGAACTCCAGTCAAAAAAAAAGTCAGTAGCTACAAAAACTGCAGCGGCTGACTTTTAATAAACACTCACCTGTCCAGCCATTTCCTAGATGGCTGCATCATCGATCCGATGCTGCATCTGTCCCCCGCTGGCTCTACACTGAGAACTGAGAGATCAAAGACCGCCTATCGCTCAGTTCTCAGGTCTTTGAGCACATATCGGTGACGATGGATGCATTGATACAGTTTTTTTTTAAATATCAGCGAATACCAGTACGGATACTTTTGGTCAAGTACTCGCCAATACCTTTGTGGTGCGATTTGAGCCCGTACAAAATGAATGGGCTCAAATCGCACTAAAAATAATCGCATGTTCGATGTGATTCCTGTCCCAATTGCATGCGATTTCCCCCACTGCTCCTTTGTGTGTGAACAGAGTAAAGAAAGGGAAGCACCATTTAGTGCAGCAATAGGCAGTTTATTAACAATGTTACAACAACTCACATTAAAGTACATATATCGTCAAATAAAAATCTGCATAGTGTCCCCGGCCCACCAATAACAGATAACAACAAGCGCTAGAGATGCTCACAGGGCTGGAGGAGAAGTTCGAGGACCCCTGTGGGTTTAGGGCGGAAGCAATGTCAGTGTGGGGGTGGACCTCCTCTATATCTCCTCCAGCCCCCGTGATTATCTATATTTGGCGGGCCGGGAACACCCTATGCAGATTTGGATTTGACGAGATATGTACTTTAATGCGAGTTGTCATGGGGAAATCTCATGTGATTGGAACAGGAATCGCACCGCATTCCTGTACAAATCGCATGCGATTCTTTGTAGTGTGATTTGAGCCCTTACATGTTCTATGGGCTTAAATCGCACCGCAAAGGTATTGGTTTTTTGGTGTCAGGAGTATTTGCATGAGTACTCGTGCAAATGCTTGGTACCGGGACCTATACCAATGCCCGTATCAGTACAACCCTAGCTGTGACTGTTAGTCACCGCTTTGTTCACTGCCCCTACAGTGCTCACTTAAGCACCGGGCTGTACAGGGGGCGGGAGCTGCTGTCAGGCATCTGGGATGATCCCTACATAATTGTCGGTATTCCTGCAGAACCTGGACCAGCTCCATGATGTCAGCCAACAATGGTCTTTGGCCCGCTGTCAGCTGAATCTGGTTCACAGGAGTGCAGAACTAAGTACACTCCTGTGGCTCACAAGAGAAGCATGGCCAAAAAGAGTTTTAGCCATACTTCTCCTTTAACCACTTTTAGCTCTTTGGACATATGTAGTATGACCAGAGAGTGAAGGGTTAAACACAAGCTCATGGATGTAGTAGCAGCTTGTGATCAGTTTGACCAGCCGGCTCCCAACTATAAATTAAAAGCGATTTGAGCAGCTGTATGTAAACTTTTAAAGCATCACCTATGGAGATTTTTGCATACTATCGATTTTTGCAATATCATGGGTGCACACAATTTTAGGAGTTGACATGTTTGGTATCAGTTTACTTGACGTAACCCCATCTTTAAAATTTTACCAAAAAATTGGGTTTTATATTGTGCGTTTGCATTAAAATTCATTTTATTATAATTTCCTCCTGAAAATATGCATTTGATAAGCATCAAAGCAACAACTGTCTTAAGGCTTCGTTCATACGAGCTGCCTTTGTTTTGGTGTCTGGCTTGAGCTGCACGCAGGCAGACTATGGAGGTGCAAATGCAATACTCCCAACGCACACGTTCCTGCACAAAACGGCTGTATCCAAAATTGGGTGCTGAAATGACCAACGGCTGGAACTGACTGCAATCATGAGAAGGAAGTGTCACCAGCACACCAGGATCTCCAAAATTGGGTCCAAAATTTTAATCACATAGTATCAAAAAAATAAATAGAAGCGACGTTTCGGAGCCACACAGAACCCCTTTATCAGGCAGGTCACCTGCCTGATGAAGGGATCCTGCGTGGCTCCAAAACATCGCTTCTATTTATTTTTTTGATACTATGTGATTAAAATTTTGGACCCAATTTTGGAGATCCTGGTGTGCTGGTGACACTTCCTTCTCAAGACTATGGAGGTGGACGCAGGCGCATCGTAAAATTTAACAGCTGTGCAGGAGCGGCTGGACAACCCTAAACGCAGGCTGCCTGCTCTCACTGGCTCAGGGTGGATGCAGACACCACAAGAGCCTGTACGCAGAACAAGGATTTCGAGAGCATTTTCCCTACTATGGAGAGATTTCATCTCATTTTCTGTTGTCTCTGTAGCACAGAAAAGGAAGACATATCTCCTCAAAAGGACAGAAACGGCTAAAAATATATGACAATGCTTTTAACCATTTAATACTCATTCCAAAACTACTAAAAAAAATGTTTTAGCTTTAGATATACTTTATGATTCCATGAGATGAGATGTTCTCATAAAATTACCTCCTTGTAGTTCTGCTTCATCAAATGGAAAAGGAACATGTGCAGTCTCTCCCATCCCATGTATGCCATGACCCTGTGGAGGAAGAAATAAGAATGTGAGCGCCTCCTGGTGGCTACAAAATGTCATCACAATTTATAAGGCTGGGTTCACACCTATGTGAATCAGATGAGGGTTCCTCTGCATCCAATTTGCATAGCAGGAGAATGTGACTGACTCCCTATGGAGCCGGTTTACAGATCTCCGCTGCGGCGCGCACTGCACAGAAACGCTGTGCGTCTTTGGCTCCGTTTGTTTGGGTCCGTTTGAGGGCAGAATTCAGGCATAGATTCGTTCCTGAAACAGGGAACAGGGAAGCACAGTGCTCCTGTGCGATCTGCAGCCGGTTCCAGTGTGAACCCGGCCTAAAGAAGTATTTTGAGGATACTAGGGAAGAATATAAAAATGAATGCAGACAGCAGAGCCCAAACTTATGGATACTAAAATCATCGCATAGCCTGTCTGGGTGACACCTCATTCTAGGGGAGCTATAACAAACCTTGGAAATGAGAAGCTGACAATGTATGTGGTGACTGTGTATAGGGAAAACTACTATTTTCTGATATGTTTGAATGATCTCTATTTATTTTACGAATTTATACAGTTTGAAGCATTTACCCCAAAACGTCTCCATCCATTAAACAGTCATACAGACACATATTGGGGTTGATTTATTAAAACAGGAGGGTGCAAAATCTGTTGCAGCTCTGCATAATATCCAATCAGCTTCTAACGTCAGCTTGTTCAATTAAGCTTTGACAAAAAAAAAAAAAAAAAAAAACTTGAAGCTGATTGGTTTCTATGCAGAGCTGCACCAGATTTGGCACTCTCCAGTTTTAGTAAATCGACCTTATACTATCTATGGACAGTCTGTAAGTGGAATTTGGATATACCTGCTGTTGGACACTAGTAATAGGAAACCTAAGGCAAGCCATACATAATGCGTTATTTTTTTTCCCCCCTACAAAATCGCTTGATACCCCCATCAACTAGAGTTGCCACCTGTCCGGGATTCACCCGGACAGTTCGGGTTTGGAATCATGCGTCCGGCTTTCAGACTGTTTGAAAACTGGACACAATATTCAGACTGGACTATGGCTTCCCAGCAGGGTTGCTGGCTGCAGTTGTCTGAGCTGAGAGTGTCTGTTACACTCTCTTTCATGCTGCCCAAAGCTACCACTAACAGTTACCCCTCTCCCCACACAGACGGGAGAGGAGAGAGGGCTCGATCTGCACCTCTTCCTCTAGGACCTACCCCTTTGTGTCTGCCCACATTCCTTAGACAAAGAAAGTGCAGGCTGGAAATTTGAAGTCCAGCAGCCTCAGATACATCTGGATGAGAGGTGCTGACTGCCAAGTGGTGAGTGAGCTCACCATCCAGCCCTGCCTGTGACTGATGTCTCCCCTCTTCTCTCTCCTGCCTCTGAGTGAGTACACTAAGGTGAATCAGGACTCTCAGAGCACCCCATAACTTTAGAGTTCCTCTTTACACCAGAGGCCACAGGTGTTCCCCCTTCAATCAGAGTCCTCTCCGTACATCAGAGTTCTCAGTGTTCCCTCTTAAATCAGGGGTCCCAGAACATCCATAATATCAGAGTCCCCATCGTTCTCCCTTACATCAGAGTATGCAGAGTCCCCCCTTACAGTGAAAGGGAACTCTGTGAGGTCAGATGTAAAAGGGGAACTCTGGACTCTGGAGTAAAGGGGGACTCTTGTTATTAACTTCATATGATTAGAAATTTTATTTAATAGCAAAATATATGTAAACTTTATACTATAAAACAAAATTGCTGTGCACTGCTAAAGTGTTCGGGTTTGACTTGAAGAAAAGGTGGCAACCCTACCATCAATGTGAATCTGAATGTGTCGATGAAGGAATCCATCGATTTCACAGGAAAGAATATCACATTATGTATGGCTTGCCTAATGCCGTGTACACACGGTCGGACTTTTTGGCTACAAAAGTCCGACAGCCTGTCCGACAGACTTTCGACGGACTTGCGGCGGACTTTCTAACGAACGGACTTGCCTACATACGATCACACAAAAGTCTGACGGATTCGTACGTGATGACGTACACCAGACTAAAATAAGGAAGTTGATAGCCAGTAACCAATAGCTGCCCTAGCGTGGGTTTTTGTCCGTCGGACTAGCACACAGACGAGCGGATTTTTCGACCGGACTCGAGTCCGTCAGAAAGATTTGAAGCATGTTCCAAATCTAAAGTCCGTCAGATTTTCGACCGAAAAAGTCCGCTGCAGGTCCAATGAAGCCCACACACGGTCGAATTGTCCGCCGGATTTGGTCCGTCGGACTTTTGTAGACGAAAAGTCCGACCGTGTGTACGCGGCATTAGGTTTCCTATTACTCGCAGCAACTGTGTTCTGTCGGCGGGGACACAATGTTCCCTGCCGGACAAACACAATGATTACTGCCGGCAGTTTTAGCCGCCAGCAGTAATGGTATGCAGTAAAACACAACAGGCTGGTTGTGCTGAAGCCAAACAATGGATCGACTTCAGTACAACCAGCCTGCCCATAGATGGATTAAATCTTGGCTGGTCCCTGCTGAATCGGTCAAGATTCAATCAATCTATAGATGGCTTTACATCTGTACCTTATATGTATTACATATAAAAATTCAGTGTCTCTATATGTATCTGTAGGTAAGCACTATCTGCATCCTTGCTGAATGAGTGACAAAGACAAAAACCTGAACTACAGAAGAAACTGCGCAGAGATACCATTCATATCTATAGGTGACTATTTGTCATCACTATTACTTCTTGACCAATAACTGCTTAAATAAAATTTCAGCCACAGAGTGTTTATCGGTTCTAGTCAGTGACATGACTGCGAAGCACACACTGATGGAGAAGCAGTAAGACTCTACTAAACAGAAAACGCAGCTTTCACAAATCCTAAAAGAAAAAAAAGACATTTTGGAAAGCAGTTCATAACTAACAGTTGCAGGAAGACACGTTTCACCAGAACCAAACCAGACTTACCTGAATGAGGACAGCGGAATGAGTCAATGCATCGTTCAGCATAACTAGTACATTGGATGTTGGAACGACTCCTGGATCATGACCCCATGATGTAATCAATAACCGGTCATAGGCCTATGAAAGGAACATCTGATCAGTGTGACTAAACAAGCAGCGCTGTGTTTACAATATTAGGATGGTTTACTTAAAGCTGAACACCAGGCAGATGTTAAAAACACACAAATAATGCAGGTCTATAGCCAATATTGCAACCTTAAAGGGGCTGTAAACCTTTCCTTTATGGATTTGCACCTTAATGCATCCTATGCATTAAGGTAAAAAAACACCTGGCAGCGACCGGCCCCCCCAGCCGCCCCCCCCCCGTTTTACTTACCTGAACCCTCGAACTTGACCTGGCGGGGACGCGCTGTCTCTCTGCCCAGGGTTCTCAGCTCTTGATTGGATAGATTAATAGCAGCGGAGCCACTGGCTCCCGCTGCTGTCAATCAAATCCAATAACGCGAGCGCCGGGGCCGAGTCGTGCATTCGGCCTTTATGGACGCCGAATGCTGGACTCAGGAGCGCACCCTCTGGGAAGCGCTTCTCTGAGGGGGTTATCAGATGTGGGGAGGAGCCGCGAGAGCCGCCCGGGGACCCCAGAAGAACAGGTTCGGGGGCCACTCTGCAAAACGAGCTACACAGTGAAGGTAAGTATGAAATGTTTGTTATTTTATTTTTTTAAATTTACCTTTACAATCACTTTAAAGCTGGGTTCACACTATAGTGAACGCAGACACTGCATGTGATTCGCACTCGCACTGCGGTACCGATCGCATGCGATGTCTGTGCAATGCGAGTTCGGCCATACAGTCGTATGGCTGAACTCGCATTGGATTTGCACAAAAAAGGTGAAGGGACTCCCCCCCACACTAGAATCGGATTGCATGGGTGTTCTCACCCATGTGATCTGATTCCTGTCCGGATCCATGGTTTACACTGCGATCTGTGAACCGTTCTGGGGGTGTCATTAACATTGTATTGACACCCGCAGCAGTTTGCAGAGGGCAGTGTGAACTGCCTGCGGGAGAGATGCGATGCGGGAACCGGCACTGGAATTGCGCTGGTTCCCGCATCGCTACAGTGTGAACCCAGGCTAAAAATTCACAATGTCCGGTGTGCATCGCGGAATGTGTGGTGAAAGGGGGGAGAAGTGGCCTTTTCTCTTCCCACTAAACTGTAACTTCTCAATCAGATTTCTTCATAAATTTAGGCCAAAATGTACTCTGCTCCATGTCTTTGGTGAAAAACTATAAACCCCAATAAGTGTACATTAATGGTTTGTGTGAAAGATATAGTGTCTACAAACTATGATATATATACTGGAATGTATGCAGCTATAGATGCTATACTGGTAATGGTGGTGACCAGCAACTTATAGTGTGGTGAGCCATCTTGCACTAACAGACCCTTGCTGGGAGGTACACTGACATCAATAGTGAGACGAATACAGTTATCAGATATAATACTGTACACTGTCACTGTACTAATGACACTAGCTGCTAAGGGGTTAACATCTAGGGGCAATCAAGGGGTTAACTGTGTTCCAAACAAGTGTAATATGTGCTGCTTTTACTAACAGATCTGACTGCTTTTTTCTCCCTGCTTTGTAAGGAGATGAAACAGCCAGATCGCTGATCTATGTACAGAGCCCTATGTGTTTGTAAGCACAGGATTCTGTACTGTAATTGGCTGCAGCCGATCAGCAGGTCTCAGCCATAAATCATTGCCCAGGACCTGCTGACCAAAAACCGTTGTAGCCAGTGACCCCATGGATTAGCAGCAGGCGCACCTCTATCCCGGAACAGGCTGGATGATATATATATGTATGTAATCCAGCCTGCCTGTACCGCCCTGCCGCAGTAAATGTACTGTGGTTGGGCAGCAAGCGGTTAATTGTTATCAGACCTGTACCTGGAAATAAAGTACTTACTAGGAAAGCATCAGGCAATTTCCGGAGTCTGGTTCCCTTTGACAGCAAGAGAGATGGGGGTCCATATCCAGAAATGTGGTAAATGTAGAGCTTGAACCATATGGAACTCACTTCTGGGATGGCAGGACCGATGTGCTATGTAAAAGAAAAGAACACCTTCACACTTACATTTGGCCTGGAATGAATGCAAATAAACTATCTATCTATCTATCTATCTATCTATCTATCTATCTATCTATCTAGAGAGAGAGACACATACATAAATACACACACACAGTGCATTCATAAAGTATTCACACCCCTTTCACTTTTTTCAATTTTGCGATGTTTAAATTCATTTTTTTCCTCTCATTAATCTACACACAGTACCCCATAATGAAAAGGGGAAAAAAGAATTTTAGAAATGTCTGTGAATGTATGAAAAAGGAAAAACTGAAACATGGGCCCTTTCACACATATACGTTTTTCCTGCGTTTTTACTCTGCAAGAAAAAATGCTACCCTTTAAATCCTCTGGTACTCTTCACACCACTGTGTTACAGGTGCAGTGCATTTTTAAAGGTCCTGCATGCTACATCTTTGGTGTGGGTTTTGTAGCTTGCCATTGAAATGAATAGAAATTGCTGTAAAACGCACCTACTATTTAAGTTTCATCCATCTTTCACAGGTGCAGGCAACCCAAAAACGCACAGGAAATGCATCTGAAACACAGTAAAATTGCATATGCTGCAGAGCAGTGTGGGGCCCTATCACATTGGCATAAGTATTCAGATCCTTTGCAACACTTGAAATTTAGCTCAGGTGCCTCCCATTCCTCTTGATGGTTGCTGAGATGTTTCTACACCTTGATTGGAGTCCACCTGTGGTAAATTAAATTGATTTGACATGATTTGGAAAGGCACCCACCTCCCTATAAAAGGTCTCACAGCTGACAATGCATACTGTATCAGAGCAAAAGCCATGAGGTCAAAATGAACGGCCTGCAGAGGTCAGAGACAGGATTTTTGCAAGTCACAGATCTGGAGAAGGTTACACAAAATTTCTGTTGCACTGAAGGTTCCCACGAGCACAGTGGCCTCCATAGTTCTCAAATGGAAGAAGTTTGGCACAACCACAACTCTTCAACGAGCTGACCGCCCGGCCAAACTAAGCAATCAGGGGAGAAGGGCCTTAGTAAGAGAGGTGACCAAGAACCTAATAGTCACTCTGACTGAGCTCCAGAGATCCTGTGTGGAGATGGGAAAAAGTTCCACAAGGACAACCATCACTGTAGCCCTCCACCGATCTTGGCTTTATGGCAGAGTGGCTAGATGGAAGCTTCTCCTCGGTGTAAAAAAGATGAAAGCCCGCTTAGAGTTTACAAAAAAGACTTAAAGGACCTAAAGATTTTCTGGTTTGATGAAACCAAAATTGAACTGCTTGGCTTCAATCTAAGGCCCCACTTGGGCATTGGACATCGTGGGTGGAATCGGCGCAATTCTGCCCATGATCTTGAAACGCTCTGCAAAACTGACAAATTGCACCATGCTTGTTCAGGTGCCATTCATTTTCAATACCGCCTAGAATTGCACGATTAAAACTTCATTAAAAAAATTGCGATCTCGATTCAACACTCCTCACAATCTTAATCCGGCATTTCTCTGATTCATGTAACAAGTGCAGAGCCATTCTCTGCTCAGAGCTGTAAAAAAAAAAAAAAAAAAAAGTCGCAAATGTTTATCAACATTCCTCAGTGCTGAGAGATAGAGAAGAGATACATTGTATCATTTGGTTCTTTTAGATGAAAGGTATAAACTTTGGTCTGTAAATGAGGTCAGTTTAACCACTTAAAGTCTAAGCCTTTTTTTTCTGACACTTGTTGCTTACAAGTTAAAATCTGTATTTTTTGCTAGAAAATTACCTAGAACCCCCAAACACTATATATATATATATATATATATATATATATATATATATATATATATATATATATATTTTTAGCAGAGACCCTAGAGAATTAAACAGTGATTGTTGCAGTATTTTATGTCACACTGTATTTGCGCAGTGGTCTTTCAAATGCAATTTTTTGGGAAAAAACACTTCAATTAATAAAAATAAATAAATAAATAAACAGTAAAGTTAGCCCAATTTTTTTGTATAATGTGAAAGATGATGTTACACCATGAGAATCGTGAACTTTATTCATAGTAGGTAAGGTCGAATAAAGACAATAGTCAATCCAGTTCAACCTGTGTAGGTGTTGAGGTCTTTAATTATTTCCCATATCCCTGTATGTAGTGTTCCCTAACTAGTTAAGGACCAAGCCTATTTTTTCAGACTTGGTGTTTACAAGTTAAAATCTTTTTTTTTTGCTATAAAATTACTTAGAACCCCCAAACATTATACATTTTTTCAGACACCCTAGAGAATAATATGGCGGTCGTTGCAATAGTTTATGTCACACCGTATTTCCGCAGCGCTCTTGCAAGTGCAATTTTTTTTGGAAAAAATACACTTTTTAAAATTAAAAAATAAAACAGTAAAGTCAGCCCAATTTTTTTTTTATATTGCGAAAGATAATGTTCCGCCGAGTAAATTGATACCCAACATGTCACGCTTCAAAATTGCACCTGCTTGTGGAATGGCGACAAACGCCCTTAAAATCTCCATAGGCATCTTAAAATTTCTACAGGTTACCAGTTTTGAGTTACAGAGGAGGTCTAGGGCTAGAATTATTGCTCTCGCTCTAACGATCGTGGCAATACCTCAAATGTGTGGTTTGGTCGCGGGCACGTCTTGCGTATGCGTTCGCTTCTGCACGCAAGCTCGACGGGGCACTTTAAATTTTTATCTTTTTTTCTTATTTATTTTACTTTTACACTGTCCTTTAAAAATGTTTTTTGGGGTCGCTTTTATTCCTATTACAAGGAATGTAAACAAAAAAAAAAAAACATGGCAGGACCTCTTAAATTTGAGATCGGGGGTCAAAAAGGCCTCAGATCTAACATTTACACTAAAATGCAATAAAAAATAAAAAAATTAAATAGTATTTTTTTTTTTTGCAAAAAAAACCCAATAATTTCCCCTTTAAGACCATTGGGTGGAAGTGCCGTCATCCAATGGTATGGAGCTGAGCAGGGGCCATCTTTCCCTCACTCGGCATCCTGCCTCACAGGGGAAAGGACGCAATTGTCTATGCCACTACCGGAGGGTCCAGTAAGCGGTGGGAGGGTGGGCTCTGTACCATCCCCAATAAAAGTGATCTTGCGGCGAATCCTCCACGGAGACCACTTTTATCTAAAAAAGAGGACCGTCCGCCGCTGAAGAGGATACAAGTGGTTAAGATGCACATCTAATGCTGCGTACACATGACCGGACTTTACGGCAGACTTTGTCCAGCGGACTTTACGACTGACTTTCCAAATGAACAGACTTGCCTACACATGATCAACCAAAGTCCGACGGATTCGTACGTGATGACGTACGACCGGACTAAAACAAGGAAGTTCATAGCCAGTAGCTGCCCTAGCGTCGTTTTTTGTCCGTCGGACTAGCATACAGACAAGCGGACTTTTCGACCGGACTCGAGTCCGTCGGACAGATTTGAAACATGTTTCAAATCTAAGTCCGTCAAACTTTTGAGAAAAAAAAGTCCGCTGGAGCCCACACACAATCAAATTGTCCGACAGGCTCCGGTACGCCAGACCAAGTATGCCGGAAAGTCCGCTCGTGTGTACGCGGCATAAGAGTCTCTTAAAACTATCAATACTCCCCGCAGTCACCACCAATCGTGGAAGAGAGCTCCACATCCTTATTGCCCTGACAGTGAAAAACCCACTTCTCAGTTTAAGGTTAAACCGCTTCTCCGCCAATCTCATTGTGTGGCCCCGTGTCCTCTTACACTTTTTGAAACTGAATAGTTTTTTTCCTATGCTGGGATCGCCATGGAGGCATTTGTACATCGCCATCATATCTCCTCTCAAGTGAGAATAAATTTAGTGTTTGCAGTCTTTTCTCATAATTGAGGTCCTCAAGTCCTTTTTAATAAATTCACAGACATTTATAAAATTCTGTTTTCACTTTGTCATTATCGGGTACTAAGTGCAGATTAAGGAGAAAAAAAAATATTCAAACAATTGAAGTATCAGGCTGCAACATAACAAAAGCATTTCCAGCCTCTACTCCTTCACTTAACCCCTTTACTATGTCCCTCTCTATGTGCTCTGCCATGGTCATAAAACTGAGGGCTGATTATGAGCATAATCCATTCCAGGAGAATGCTTGTAATCCAAGCTTGTAATCGGAAATATTCAGAGACCGCTCGGAAAGGCTCGGGAACGGAGTATTTCCGAATGCATCCGAGCGGCTCAGAGCGTCACCGGCGCCCCTGCACCTCTGGCCAAATGCGGTACTGCACACCGCAGAGGCTTGAATCCTGCTCGTTTGGCGAGACAACACTTGCAAACCCAGTCAGGATGTTTAAAAAATAATTGCTCGTATTGCAAAGCGCTTGTTAACCGCGTTACTCGCAATCCGAGGTATTACTGTACCTGTATGTTGTTTCACTCAATAGGTAGTGTGGGCGCGTGCTCCCGCTGCACGAAGGGGGAGCCAATGCGTGGGTCCAGGGGACACGATGTCAGCAGGCCACCCGCGATCATTCCACAGTAAACAAGGCAGATCCCCGTTCTGACAGGGAAGTACACAGGGATCTTCTGTTCCTTGAAATCAGGAACAGTGATCTCTGTGTTCTTCCTGTCAGTCCATCCCCCACAGTTAGAAAACACTTGCAGGGAACACACTTAACCCTTTGATCTTCCTTGATTATAACCCCTTTCCTGCCAGTGTCATTTATACAGTGATCAGTGCATTTTTTTAGTACTGATCACTGTATTGGTGTCACTGGTCCCCAAAAAGTGTGACTTATAGTTGGATTTGTCCGCCGCAGTCCCGCTAAAAATTGCTGATCGCCGCTATTACCAGTAAAAACAATAAAAAAAAATTAAAAGTCCAAAAATCTATCCCATAGTTTGTAGACGCTATAACTTTTGCACAAACCAATCAATATACGCTTATTGGGATTATTTTTTACCAAAAAATATGTAGAAGAGTACGTATTGGCCTAAATTGATGAAGAAATTCGACTTTTTTTTTTTTTTTTTTGGATATGTATTATAGCAGAAAGTAAAAAAAAAAAAAAAATTGTTTTTTTCAAAATTGTCAGTCTTTTTTGTTTTTAGAGCAAAAAAAGAAAAACCGCAGAGGTGATCAAATACCACCAAAAGAAAGCTCTATTTGTGGGAAAAAAAAGGACATCAATCTTATTTGAGTACAGCGCCGCACACCCGCGCAATTGTTAAAGTAAGGCAGTGCCGTATTACAAAAAATGGCCTGGTCATTAAGGGGGTAAAGCCTTCCGGACCGAAGTGGTTAAAGTGGAGTTCCACCCAGAAGTGGAACATCCGCTTTAAGGCCTCCTCCCCGACTCCTGTTTGTGAAACTGAGCTTTTGGGGAGAAGGGGGGGGGGGGGGTGTGCAGGTACCCAAATTTGACAGGTACCCGCTCCCACTTCTGTTCCAGTCGCTTAAGCGACTAGAAGCAAAAGCTCTCCCTCCCGAAGTCTTCTGGGACATATGACAGGTCAAAGAAGACTTCAGGGCCAATCACAGACCATAGCGCTGCTCGCGCATGCGCAGTGGGCACCTGGCTGTGAAGCCTCTAGCTGTCACAGCCGGGTGCCCATAGTAGAGATGCCGGTGCCGCTGAGGGAAGACACGGGGAGAACATCGCTGGACCGTGGGACAGGCGAGTGTCTGTTTATTAAAAGTTAGCAGCTACACTTTTTGTAGCTGCAGACTTTGAATAAACAAACAAATGTCTGGAACTCCGCTTTAACCTCTCCTAGAAAAACCCAATAAATATTTAATGGAACAGTTTTACCTGTGGAGTGCAGCTGCTGATGGGCCGTATCTCGTTGGTTAGAGGTGCCATAGACACCAACAGAGAATAGTTCTTATTTAATACTCGGCTGCAGGTTGCTGGGTCCAGACCCAAAAGGCTTTCACATCGCAAGAGGTCCAGTGGTAGGCCTGTTTATACAACAGAAGATCGTTACCATCATCCAAAACTGAAGATCACCATTCATTGCACTATAGTACCAAACAGAGCCTTTAACCTTTTCAATGCCAGAGCTGTGTTTGCGTTTTTTTTGCACACGTTTAAAAAAATATTATTTTAGGCCTGAAGATTAGTTAAAACCCTCCAAAAATATCTTCTGAAAGCAGACACCCTGGAGAACAAAACGTTGGTAGTTTCCAATTTTTTATGTCACACGACATTTGTGCAAAGATTCACCAAGTGTAAAATTTCAATCTAAAAAAATACATTAAAATTATTTTTAGGGCACAAAAACACAATATATTGCCACATTTTTGGGTAAATTATAAAAAAAAAAAAAAAATGAGGTTGTGCAGAGTAAATAGATGCCCAAAATGTCAACCTATAATTTGTACATGCCTTCCAAATGAACTTCAGTGTCCTATATTTTCCATAGGAGACACATTAAAATTTCCTACAGGTCATCAGTTTAGAGTTAATAGTGAATATTGGCCCTAGAATTTTTGCTCTCACTCCTGCATGCCCAGCAATATGTAACGTGTATCGCAAGCGACAGTTTCATAAGCAGGCACCCCCAGAGGTTGTGTTTACATCTTAGTATGCATGTACGTGGGGGTGGGGCAGGCTAAACATTTTTGGGGGTTTTTAAGTGCTTGGGTATAACTTTTATTTTTGACTCTCACTAAAACATTTATATCACGTAGGGGACAATGTGATTAAGACAGGATGCTTTAATGAGAAATCAGGGGTCTTTTAGACCCATGATATCACACCTGTGCTCCATTAGGTTCTTCTCTGGCTGTGAGGGCCAGGGAAAGTGTCAACAGAAACTGGGAGGTGACATTTAACACGATGCTTCTGGGTTCATCCCAGCTAGGGGAGATTAGCGAATGATTGTTCTCTGGTCTCCCTCTCCTTCAACCAACGACATTCACCATGTGGCTCCCAGGTCTGCAGGTTATACAGTGGGGCCTGGAAAGCATGGTAGGGGGGAAAGGGGAGGGGGCGGAGGGTCACAGAAAGTTATCAGGCAGCTGTACAGCCACCCTATCACTTTCATTAGAAAATCGACAGTCAGCATGTGGAGTGTACACACACTGGTGTAAACCCCCACACCCCCACCATTGTAAGCCATACAGCGGTGGCAGTAAAGGGGTTAATGTTGTGACTGAAATTACCTACAAGGAGGGAAAAAAGTATTTGACCCTCTGCTGATTTTGTACGTTTGCCCATTGACACAGAAATAATCAGTCTATAATTTTAATGGTAGGTTTATTTTAAAAGTGAGAGACAGAACAACAAAAATATGCAGAAAAACGCATTTCAAAAAAGTTATAAATTGATTTGCATTTTAATTAGTTGAATAAGTATTTGATCCCCTATCAATCAGCAAGATTTCTGCCTCCCAGGTGTCTTCTATACAGGTAACAAGCTGAGTTTAGGAGCACTCCTAATCTCAGCTTGTTATCTGTGTAAAAGACACCTGTCCACAGAAGCAATCAGATTCCAATCTCTCCACCATGGCCAAGACCAAAGAGCTGTCAAAGAATGTCAGGGACAAGACTGTAGACCTACACAAGGCTGGAATGGGCTACAAGACCATCGCCAAGCAGCTTGGTGAGAGGGGGACAACAGTTGGTGCGATTATTCGCAAATGGAAGAAACACAAAGTAACTGTCAACCTCCCTCTGTCTGGGGCTCTATGCAAGATCTCACCTCGTGGAGTTTCAATGATCATGAAAACGGTGAGGAATCAGACCAGAACTACACGGGAGAATCTGGTCAATGATCTCAAGGCAGCTGGGACCATAGTCACCAAGAAAACAATTGGAAACACACTAGGCCGTGAAGGAATTAAATCCTGCAGCGCCCACAAGGTCCCCCTGCTCAAGAAAGCACATGTACAGCCCCCGTCTGAAGTTTGCTAATGAACATTTGAATGATTCAGAGAACTGGGTGAAAGTGTTGTGGTCAGATGAGATCAAAATCAAGCTCTTTCCCATCAACTCAACTCGTTGTGTTTGGAGGAGGAGGAATGCTGCCTATGACCCCAAGAACACCATTCCCACTGTCAAACATGGAGGTGGAAACATTATGCTTTGGGGGTGTTTATAACAGGCTCCCCATAATCAACAGGACTATGTCCGCCGTAAATGCTTCCTTTGTCCAGAACCAGCACTATCCAAGACCCCTTAGCTCACCCGGTCATTAGCCAAAACTCAATGTAGGGTGAAAAACATCAAACTGTTTATTCAAACACAGGTATACACTAAGGGAACAACTCCTCCCTCCCTTTGATTCAGGGCGGGGTAAACTGTCCTATCCAATCAGCAGGGAGAGTTGTTGGAGGAATTCGCCCCTCCCCTCTCCACCCTCCCCCCAGTCCTTGTGCCAGGAACACAAATACAAAACATCCATCCTATAATACATTTCTCCTAAGGCAGACAGACACAACAGAACAATGGGACACAGCCACACCCCAAACGATCCCAGCAAACAGTCCACAACAGCATGAGACAACACACAATATATACAATATTCCAATGTAGCTGTACAACGAGTCCGACTAGCACAGATCAGACTGGTCACCCTGTGCCCCTAATGGACGCAGGGTGATTTACACATAGGAGGGGCTGGGGGAGCTGGACACGGAATTTCCAGAGCTCTCCGAGGTAAGCTGGGTTCCACAAGCACCCTACCCATAGTGACTCCCGTCACAGTGTTTTTCTGCTAAGGGGACAGGACAACTTCACCGCATCAAAGGGACAGGGTCATGTACCGTCAAATCTTGGGTGAGAACCTCCTTCCTTCAGCCAGGGCATTGAAAATGGGTCATGGATGGGCATTCCAGCATGACAAAGACCCAAAACACACAGCCAAGGCAACAAAGGAGTGGCTCAAGAAGAAGCACATTAAAGCGGTTGTATACCCGCTGAAATTTTTTAATTTTTTTAACCCCTGTAAGGCAAAAGGCATAATGAGCTAGTATGCACCGCATACTAGCTCATTATGAAATACTTACCTTAGAACAAGGCGTCGGTATCTTACCTGGTCCACGCCGAGGTAGCTGACACGTTGCCTCGGCGTGTCTTCCGGGTCCAGCGCTGTGAGTGGCTGGAGCCGTGATGTCGTCACCCCCGCGCATGCGTGCGGGAGAT
This sequence comes from Aquarana catesbeiana, assembly GCF_042186555.1. Taxonomy (NCBI): domain Eukaryota; kingdom Metazoa; phylum Chordata; class Amphibia; order Anura; family Ranidae; genus Aquarana; species Aquarana catesbeiana. Next base: position 607,806,698 of record NC_133328.1, on the reverse strand, counting down.
TTCTTTCTCGGCAAGGTCTGACAGTTGCCGGGCCTACAGCCGAGAATCCCCTGTGCGCATGCGCCGCTGCAGTCAGTGGCTCATAGCAAGGGGAATATCTCCTAAACCGTACAGGTTTAGGAGATATTTTTTTACCTACAGGTAAGCCTTATTATAGGCTTACCTGTAGGTAAAAGTAAAACAAAATGACTATACAACCGCTTTAAGGTCCTGGAGTGGCCTACCAAGTCTCCAGACCTTAATCCCACAGAAACTATGTGGAGGAAGCTGAAGGTTCGAGTTACCAAACGTCAGCCTCGAAAACCTTAATGACTTGGAAAAGATCTGCAAAGAGGAGTGGGACAAAATCTCTCCTGAGATGTGTGCAAACCTGGTGGCCAACTACAAGAAATGTCTGACCTCTGTGATTGCCAACAAGGGTTTTGCCACCAAGTACTAAGTCATGTTTTGCGAAGGGGTCAAATACTTATTTCACTCAATAAAATGCAAATCAATTTATACCTTTTTAGAAAATGCGTTTTTCTGGATATTTTTCTTGTTATTGTGTCTCTCACTGTTAAAATAAAGCGACCATTAAAATTATAGACTGATCATTGCTTTGTCAGTGGGCAAACATACTAAATCAGGAGGGGATGAAATACAGGACTTTTTTCCCTCACTGTATTATTTCTGGAACGTGCATCACTGAGTTCTAAATGAGAAACATGACTGGTGAATAATGCTGCTTAAAGCAGAACAACTTGATAAAAAATAATGTTCTATAGCAAGGAACATACATTCCACAGTAATAATTATGCTACCAAAATTAGTGAGTGCTGTAAATAGCTTCCAGCATTGCTCCTGTTTCTTCTTGCTGGAGGCTGCCTTTTTGCTGAAGCCCAGAGCCCCTGAACAGCAGTACATCATGGGCAGACAGGCAGGGAGGGGAGGGGGAGGAGGACACAGGAGCAGAGGAGGACAGAGGAGAGAGCTGATGATGGTGGCACGTAAACTGACCACGGTGTCAGCGCTCACCAGCCATGATGAACCGTGGTCAGTTTACAGGGGGGAGGGCAGAAACTGGCAGGATCAGCCAGGTATTTCAGGTGTTACAGGGGCAAAATGACACAGCACAAGCACTATGCTGTATAAAATGCTTTAAAGGAGCAGGATCCATTTTTTTTTTGGGTTAACAAATGCTTTAAGAATAGGAAAAGTGTGAGAACTCCAGTGCATTTTTCTCTGACTTTATAATTACTACAAGACTTATAAAAGGCATAAACACAGCAGAACAGCATACTGCACACAACATAGAATACATATTTCTCCAGCTTTAGGAATTACATTTTCAGAGAGTCTTGGAAAAAAGAAAAACAAAAAAAAGACCTATCTGTAAGCAACCTGCAAAAGAAGAGCCATTATATTCACCTCAATGTCAGCCTGGGTCTCCCACCCTCCCTCCATTTCAGCAGCTGCAGCTCCCGCCAGCTTTTTCAGCATTGGACCTGACACTTTAGATCCCTCTATCCACCGCCCTACTCTGTGGCTCCATTTTCCAATATTTTACTGGACTGCATCACTAAAAGACTTGACAGGGATGTACTGCATGGGTCTGAGGAAGGAGCCAACACTCCTATTGAACACTTCGAGAAAGACAGGCCACCAAAGTGGTTAGTATACCACCTCGTCTATTGCAGCATATCTGCTCTTCGTTCAGACTTTATTTTTATGAAAGACATGTACAAAGAGAAAGCTACGATTAAGCATTGTGTAGCATGAAATACATAACACATTTTAAATAAAGATTGAAAGAAGAACAATAATTCTAGAGTTCAATAATTTACATGTCTTTAATGTCTGTGGTAAATGAACAGGAACTGTACCCCAGATTCTGTACAGGCTCAAGCCAGGCATACATGGATTGAAATTCAGCTGGTTCAGTAGGGACCGGCCGAGATTCGATCTATATATGGACAGTCTGATTGTACCAAAGTTGATCCATCGATCGACTTGGGTACAACCAGCCTCTTGGATTTATATAGCTGCTAACAGTAATCATTGTATTCTGCCAGCCGTTAAGGCTCCTCGTGCTTTGTCCGCAGGCAGAACTATAACGCTGCGGGAGGGATTCTCCCATTAATACTGTGTTGATGGGGGAATCGAGCGATTTACTTTCCTTCCACCTGTGGTGGAAGGAAATAAAATAAAATCATAAAATCATCCTTGGGCTGCTTTATAGATTTTTGTACCTGCAGCAGCTTGGTCTGGTTGTGCAAGAAGCTCCTTGTTGTGCCGCAGGAAGAGGATGGTGTTCCGGAGGGTGAGCGCATGATCAAAGTACCTCTGAGCTTCTCCTTCCCCCGTGCTTTGTACCTAGGCAAAACAGACAATGACATCATGTTTCCTTAATGAAAAATAATTAGGTAAGTACCAATACCAATTACCTTATATTTTTTTTAATGTCATGTGACAGCGGCACTAATATGCAGCACTGATGGGCTCTGATAGGTGGCACTGATGGCCACTGATGAGGTGTGGACTGTGTCAGTAGTTTTTTATTTACACTTTTGTTTTTTACAATTTTTTTTTTTTTTTTTTACAATTTATATACAGTATCTTTTGTTATTTTGTTTACAGTTCTTTCTTTTTGGGGGGGAGTGGACGGTGTCAGTGTTTGTTTTTTTTCATTTTATTTTTATTATTTTTTACAATAACCTTTAATTTATTTATTAATTATTAATTAATTCATTCTTTTTTTTTTATAAGCCCTGTTGGGGGGCTTTGGTGAGATATCAGGGGTCTAAACAGATCCCTGATATCTCCCCTTTGGGACAGAGAAAGGGACTGAGGACACAGATTCCCCAGTTCCTTTCTCAGCAGCCTCAGCTGCACTGTAAATGAATGGAAACAATTTACAATGCTCAGTTATGAATGGACAGTCAGTGATCACCGACTCTGTGCATTCAGAAAAGGAAGGAGTCGGTAAATGACATATTTACCGGCTCCTTCCTCCGATCTACATCCTGACAGATCTGGGACAAGGTGGGGGACCGGAGGACACCGGGTGCCGAGAGAGAAGGACCCGGGGAGCCGGAGAAGGACACAGGGGACAGTCGGGGGTGATCAGTGCAGCAGTAGGGGCGGTTACAAGCACCAATCTCCCTGTACAGCTTTCAATAAAGCAGCTGACAGCCGCTTCTCCTCTCCCTCCCGCGGCTGTCAGCTGCTTTATTGAAAGCTATACAGGGAGATCGGTGTGGTAACTGCCCCCACCGCCACACCAATCACCTGTGAGGCTGCCCCCCCGAGCTGAGGATGCCTGACCTGATACAACAGGTATTGGATCAAGCATCGGAGCATTTGTACGAGTACCGATATTCGTGCAATTGCTCGGTATCGTTATCGGTGCAACCTTAAAAAAATAAATAAATAATTTGTTTACATGCTCACCATCAACCCATTTTACAGTTGCAAATGTAGCCATGTACGTTGGCACAAAACACCAGAACACTGAAAGTTTCCTTCTACACACAGAAGCTAGAATTCTAACTTTTTAACACTTGAAAAATGAAAGCTGAACAAAAAATAAATAAATAAACCTTGTGGATATGGGCAGAGTCTGCACTCTTTTTCCAATCACCTGGACCACAGACAAGGATTTTAGAGTCGAAAAAAAAAAAAGTTAAGTTCACCATTAATGCTGTGCTAGATCAGACATTGCACTGTCCATTTCTTACCTTTTCAAGTTCTACTAAGAAACTGTCCAAAGACTCGTCTGATAGTTTGCCCACTTCAAACATGGTCACCGCATGGCTCTTCAGGTTCTAGTACACAGAAATAAATGAGTAACAATGACACGCTGGGTACAGCTAATTATTCCATTCTCTATCTGCTAGGATGTTGCTACAGGTAACAGAACAAGTCATTTTTTACTGCCAGTGTATTATTGTTCCTCAAAGCTAAACAAAGCTGACAAGTCATAGTTATAGAACTTGTTTTCAACTTTTAAGTTTTAAGAGGTAGGGATTTAAAAACAAAGAGGCCACAAAGTTATGGTATATTAACGGTCCAAAATGGTAATGGAATAAAGTACAGCACCACTTTCCTAAACGAGACGATCAGGATGTAAAAAAAACAACTCACCTAGGTGGATGTCAGTCACTGCCCTCTGCTCTGGCTCTCCAGCGTTCACTGGAGCGCTGGGCTGTGGAGGGGGCAGGAGTGGCAGTGCTTTGTGCACTGGTGTGCCGTCATGTTAGAACAGGAAGGGGCCATCCCCAAACTCTTCCCACAATGTTGGGAGCGTGAAATTGTCCAAAATGTCTTTGTATGCTGGCGCCTTAAGAGTTCCCTTCACTGTAACTAAGGGGCCAAACCCAACCCCTGAAAAACTACCCCACACCATAATCCCCCTTCCACCAAATGATTTGGACCAGTGCACAAAGCAAGGTCCATAAAGACATGGATGAGCAAGTTTGGGGTGGAGGAACTTGACTGGCCTGCACAGTGTCCTGACCTCAACCCGATAGAGCACCTTTGGGATGAATTAGAGCGGAGACTGGGAGACAGGCCTTCTCGTCCAACATCAGTGCCTGACCTCAGAAATGCGCTTCTGGCAGAATGGTCAAACATTCCCATAGACACACTCCTAAACCTTGTGGACAGCCTTCCCAGAAGAGTTGAAGCTGTTAGAGCTGGAAAGGGTGGGCCAACTCAATATTGAACCCTACGGACTAAGACTGGGATGCCATTAAAGTTCATGTGTGTGTATAGGCAGGTGTCATAATACTTGTGACTATATAGTGTATGTTTAGGACAGGTACTGTTTAATGAGAAATCTGGGGTCTCTTAGACAGATGATGTATCACCTGCCCTCAAATGAAGCTAATGGAACACAGATTGTGCTCCATTAGTTTCTTCCCTAGCCGCAATGGTCAGGCAAAGTGACACCAGAAACCACAAGCGATGCAAACGTCGCTTCTACGTTCATGTAAAGCAGAGGTCCGCCCACCGCTGCAAAAATTAAAAACCAGCAGCTACACATAGTGCAGCTGCTGGCTTTTAATAATTTGACACTTACCTGTCCTGGAGTCCAGCGATGTCGGCACCGCACATTGCTGTTGGGTGCTACCACCACCATTGCGGGTAAGGGAACCTAGGAGTGTAGCCTTACGGCTTGACGCCGGGAACCCTACTGCGCATGCCCGAAGCTCTGCTCCTCTTTTCTACTGGCCCGGCGACAGGGGGGAAGAGGAGGGAGCTGAGCCGTGACATCATTATTTATGGCTGAGGCTCCCGGAAGTGGAAACAAGATACCTGTCAGATATCCTGTCAATCAAACCACACCCCCCCCCCCAGGAAGGTGCCAATTGCGGCACCGGAGGAGGGGAGGAAACAAGTGAGCAGAAGTTCCACTTTTGGGTGGAACTCCGCTTTAAGTTAAGGGAGATCAGCGAATGGATGCTTCTTGGTCTTCCTCCCCTCCCGTCAGAGACACCCGCCACGTAGATCCCAGGAATGCAGGTGGGACAGGGAAGTCCAGGAGGTATGGCTGGGGGGGGGTTATACAAAGCGAACCAGTGGCTGTACAGCCATCAGACTGCATTCATTGGAAATACAACGTTCGGTTTGTGGAGTGTACACTCTGTACAAACCCCCCACTACCACAGCCACAAGGCATACGGTGGTGGCAGTAAAAGGGTTAAACAACTTCGGTTTGTGTTGCTGTAGTGAGGGGATTTCTGGTCACCAACATCTTGCAATGTGTGAGTGAGACAGAAAAACAAAACAATTGATTTCCAATAAGAACTATGAAATTTAAGAAAACAAAACTTTTGTGAGATAAAACAGTGTTGACAGAATAAATCACTGATGATAAATAAGAGATGTTTATCTCCGATGTCTCTGTAATGAAATTGCAGCCTAGAGAGAAGACAGATGACACATGTAAAAGGCAATAAATGTCTTACTGGTGACAGATTTCCCATCATCAGGAAGGCAGTGAGAGTTGAATCGAATAGGAAGGCGATACGTTTGGTGTGTCCGCTGGTTAGGTTCAGGCTGCTCACACTGCACGTGTCTGCTGTCACAACAAAGAACGGTATAAAAACTCAAAAAGAATATTTAAAGTGCATTTGAACCCAACAAAAACACAAATTTAATATACTGAATTTTTTCAGGCTTTTATTCCTATAAGTTTACCGGCTGACCTTGCTAGAGTGAAAACACTGACTGTGCAGTGGAACCTTGGATTACGAGTATAATCCATTCCAGGAGAATGCTTGTAATCCAAAGCACTCACATATCAGAGCGATTATCCCCATAGAAGTCAATGGAAACAAAGATAATTAGTTCTGCATTCATTTCTATTACATGCAATACCGCATGTGGCCAGAGGTGTGTGGGGGGGTGCCGGAGAGCCTCGGATATACTCAGTGACAGCTTGGCTGAACTCGGAAAGCCTCGGAAACACTCGGGAACAGAATATTTCTGAGTGCTTCCGAGTATTTCTGAATAGCTCCAAACCGTTTCGAATGCCCCCCGGCACCCCCCCACCTCTGGCCAAATGCGGTACTGCACACCCCATTAGCTTGAACCCTGCTCGTTTTTCAAGACAACACTCGCAAACAGTCAGAATTTAAAAAAAAAAAAGTTGCTTGTCTTTCAAAATGCTCATTAACCGCGTTACTCGTAAACCAAGGTTCCACTGTATTAGGTTTATGGTGGAAAAGCATTGTCACCATAGCACAGAGAATGTTAGAACTACAGAACACCTTCAGCCTCTCCTCTGCATAAAACACAGGGGGGGGGGGGCAGGGCAATCTGTAGTCCACAGAAGAGAACTAAGAAGGTGAAAAAACTTTGTTTTATATTAAAGGGATATTAAAGGGGTTGTAAACCCCTGCAGCCACCCCAGAGCCCCCCTTTTACTTACCTGAGCCCGGTCTTTCCAGCGACGGGGACGAGCACACCAGATCCAGCCGGTGTCTCGGGTCCTGATTGGATAAGATTGATGGCAGTGCAGCCATTGGCTCCCGCTGCTGTCAATCAAATCCAATGATGTGGGAGCCAGGGGGCGAGTTCTGCTGTCTGTGTCAATAGATGCAGCAGCAGGACTCTGGAGCACGCCCACACGAGTGCCCCCAGGGAGAGCAGCTCTCCAACGGAGCACTCGAGAAGAGGAGGAGCCAGGAGCACCGCTGAGGGACTCCAGAAGAGGAGGATCGGATGTGCAAAACCTGCACAGAGGAGGCAAGTATGACATGTTTGTTTTTTTTTTAAAAAAACAAATCTTTAGATATCCTTTAAAGGTTCATCTTTTTTTTTTTAAATAACAAACATGTCATACTTACCTGCTCTGTGTAATGTTTTTGCACACAGCAGCCCCAATCCTCCTCTTCTCGGGCCCCCCACCACCGCTCCTGGCTCCTCCCCCTTAACCAGTGCCCCCAATAGCAAGCCGCTTGCTATGAGGGCACTGGTGCAAGCTTGATCCCGAGCCCCGCTCTACCTGTCCAAAAGACACATAGAGCCACGTCTCGGCCCCACTTTTTCCTTACTGGCTGTGATTGACAGCAGTGGGAGCCAAAACCAATAAGGAGAGAGAGACCTGGGACAGCTGAGGATCCTATGCACATCGCTGGATCGAGATTGGGCTCAAGTATGTATTAGGGGGGCTGTGGGGGGGAGCAGCACGAATGCATGATGGTAAAAAATCTTCAGCCTTTACAACCACTTTAACATTCAGTTTTAACCGCTTGCCGACCAGCCGCCGTCATTTTAGGGCGGTAGGTCGGCACGACCCCGCGAGCCGTCGTAGCTATATGGCGGCTCGTGGGTTCGGGGATAGCATACGCATGAGCCCGCTGCACAGCGGGGGGCGCCGATGCTCGTGGCCGATGGTTGCAATGACCCCTGGCCACGAGCGATCGCAGGCACGAGAGGGCTAATAGCTAGGAACCACCATCCGTCACTTCCTCTAGGTCAGTCCCCTCCCTCTACAGTTAGAAACACAAACAGGGAACACAGTTAACCCCTTGATCGCCCCCTAGTGTTAACCCCTTCCCTGCCAGTGACATTTTTACAGTAATCAGTGCATTTTTATAGCACTGATCACTGTATAAATGCCAATGGTCCCAAAAATGTCAAAAGTGTCTGACGTGTTCGCCATAATGTTGCAGTCCCGATAAAAATCACAGATCGCTGCCATTACTAGTAAAAATAAATAATAAATAAATAATAAAAATGCTATAAATCTATCCCCTATTTTGTAGACGCTATAACTTTTGCGCAAACCAATCAATATACGCTTATTGCGATTTTTTTTTTTTTTTTTATCAAAAATATGTAGAAGAATACATATGGGCCTAAACTGAGAAAAAAAAATTCTTTTTAAAAAAAAAAAAAAAAAAAATTGGGATATTTATTATAGCAAAAAGTACAAAATATTGCTTTTTTTTCAAACTGTTCGCTCTTTTTTTGTTTATAGCGCAAAAAATTTAAAAAAACGCAGAGGCGATCAAATACCACCAAAAGAAAGCTCTATTTGTGGGAGAAAAAGGACATCAATTTTGTTTGGGTGCAACGTCACATGACCGCGCAATTGTCAGTTAAAGCGACGCAGTGCCGAATCACAAAAAATGGCCCGGTCATTCAGCAGCCAAATCTTCTGGGGCTGAAGTGGTTAAACAGAAGCAAATTTTTGTCTTGCACTAGCTTTCTGTAATATCCAGTAAATCAGGATCTAAGTAGGAGAGGGAGAGGTGTCACTGTAAACTAATATAAGGCTGTACTGCATTGAACAGTGGGGTAAATCTAACAAATTACCTTGCTGATTGGAAGAGAGGGCACAGAGATGACCTCATCAATGAGCTGCTACTCCTGCGCTACCCAAAAAGTTTTGTCCAAGCCTTATTAGTTTAACAGCAGAGGAGAAAAGTAAATGGTCAGGACCTGAAAATGGAATCTAGATTAGAAAACATTCAGCCCATGTGTATGTCGGATGAGCATACCAGCAGCCGACCGACCCCGATCAGCGCTCTCAGCCAATGGCAGAAAATGCTAAACAGAGTGTTTTGGCGGGGGGCATCCCCTTGTCAGAACACAACAGCTCAGTGAGGGAGATCGCTGTACTAACTTTGGATGGTTAGTACAGCAGCTCTGAACGGAACTGACAGTTTTGTTTTAGCAAAAAAAAAAAAACTTGTAGTGTGTACCAGGCTTAAGAAAGCCATCTGTTTTTCCAGAAAAAAATGATGGAAGAAAACGATTGGTTGTTCTCGGGGACACATTTCTGCATCTCAGATGTGTTTGTATATGGTATCTTAGGCCCTTTTCTCATTCATAGGCTATAATAAACAATAGGCCTTCTTACCTTGGTCTTCCTGGCTGGTGGTATCTGTATCAGTGGCTGAAGATGCCAGATCTTGTACGGGACTTTTGTTCTCTGTACTCTCCCAGGACAAAAGCATCTTCTGAGGGTCTAAAGTGCTTCTGTGAATTATAAAGTGCACACTCTGTAGTTCTGATCTCAGTGAACAGAGTCGGTGGTGGATTTACTAAAAGCAAATAGACTATGCACTCTGCAAGTACAGTAGTTGCTCCAGATCTTAGTAAATGAGATGAAGTTCACTTTGCAAATACCCAATCATGTGCAAGGAAATTAAAAAAGAAACACCCCAAAAAAATGAATGTTTTCTTGCACATGATTGGATGATAAACATCAGCAGAGCTTTCCCTTCTTTACTAAGCTCTGGAGCAACCGCACTTGCAAAGTGCACAGTCTATTTGCCTTTAGTGAATCAACCCCACGGTGTCAGTTTAATAACATGTGCAAAATAAGATCAGACTTGCATTCTAGAGCAGCCCAAAGCAATTCTACCAATGTCTTGATTTCAAGTGAACCTGTCTGATCTATTAAGGGTGTTCAAGCAAATGACACTTCTCTAGTACCAGCACATTGCCTGCAAGTATCCATAGTGATACATAAACTTGGTGGCAGGCATCACCTCTCCCAGAGCCTTACCATTTACCAATACAATGTAAACCTGGCCATAGATGATCATAATGCGGCTGGTTCAGCAGGGTCCAGCCGAATTTCAATCCATGTGTGACCGCTCCCGCTCGACAAAAGTTGGTCTATTGATAGACTGAATCTCGTACAGTCCCTGCTGAATCGGCCGAGATTCGACCCGTCTATGCCCAATTTTAGAGTCTCCACTGCCAATTGAGCTTCTGGCACTGAACTTCTGGAATAGCTGGGGAGAGATTTAGTTTAGTAAATAGGTAGAACTTTGCTCAAAATCAGGCCTACGTTGAGGCCCTGTGTCTAGTATGTAGCTATGATCCAGGAGCTGGTTTAAAAAAAGATATAGGATTTCCAAAAATATTTTTAGGCACCACAGGCATTTGCAATAAGATTTGTTTGAGCACATTTTTTCATTTTACCCCCTTCCTGACCAGAGCACTTTTTACTATTTGGTACTGTGTCGTTTTAACTGACAATTGCGCGGTCACGCAATGTGGTACTCAAACTAAATTTGCATCCGGATACTCAAGCTGGCAAAACACAGCTTAAATTTCAGTCAATTTCTGCTAAAGCTGCCAAAACTGGAGCTGTGGGTGGACCCATTCTTTTGGATGGGTTGCGTTTGGCAGGTAATACCACCACCAAACACGAGCCGTCGTATATATTTTGTGTGTATTAACATGACCAGTGGCCATGTTAATTTGTGACAGGGTGGTCAGAAACTGTAAAACTGCGGATATTTTTTACTACCCTGTCCGCACGTGTAAATAAAATCTCTCCCTTACCTTTAAAAGCAAAAAAATACAAAATAAAATTGATTTAGTTTCAGCCTCAACCGGAAGTGACGTCATGACATCGCTCCGGTCCTCCAAGGCCATAGAGGCGATCACAGCGGGAGCCAATCAGCGTGTCCGGCGGACGCACCGATCGTTCTCAGGAGAGGCAGAACGACGGTCTGCCTGTGTAAACAAGGCAGACTGCCGCTCTGTGAGAGGGGAAGAGGGAGATCTTGTGTTTCTACTAAGCAGGAACACGGATCTGTCTTTCCTCAGTCAAAACACCCCCCCCCAGGGACACACTTAACCCTTTGATTGCCCCTGATGTTAACCCCTTCCTTGCCAGTGTCATGAGTACAGTGCATTTTTTTTTAGCAGTGATCACTGTATTGGTGTCACTGGTCCCTAAAAAGTTTCACTAATGCCACATACACACAGACAGACTTTCCGACGGACTTTTGAACAAACGGACTTGCCTACACACGATCACACCAAAGTCCGACGGATTCGTACGTGATGACGTACGACCGGACTAAAATAAGGAAGTTGATAGCCAGTAGCCAATAGCTGCCCTAGCGTGGGTTTTCGTCCGTTGGACTAGCATACAGACGAGCGGATTTTTCGACCGGCCTCGAGTCCGTCGGAAAGATTTGAAGCATGATTCAAATCTAAAGTCCGTCAGATTTTCGACTGGAAAAGTCCGCTGAAGGTCCGATGAAGCCCACACACGATCAGATTGTCCGTCGGACCAGTCTGGTCGAAAAGTCCGCTCGTGTGTATGCGGCATTAGTGTATGATTTTTCCGCTGCAATATCCCAGTCGCGCTAAAGACAGCTGATCGCTGCCATTACTAGTAAAAAAACTGAAAAGTCCATAAATCTATCCCATAGTTTGTAGACGCGATAACTTTTGCGGAACCTAATCAATATACGCTTATTGGCATCTTTTTTTAACCAAAAATATGTAGCAGAATACATATTGGCCTAAGTTAATGAAGAAATTCGATTTTTTTTTTTTAATTATTGGATATGTTTTATAGCAGAAAGTAAAATTTTTTTTTTTTCAAAATGGTCGGTCATTTTTTGTTTATAGCGCAAAAAAAACCCAAAAACCGCAGAGGGGATCAAATACTAAATAATAAAAATGCAGGTGAGATATCATGCCTAGGTGTCTGTGGGTCACATATCATGCCTAGGTGCCTGCAGGTTAGATATCATGCCTAGGTGCCTGCGGTTCAGATATCATGCCTAGGTGCCTGCGGGTCAGATATCATGCCTAGGTGTCTGCAGGTCAGATATCATGCCAGGTGTCTGCAGGTCAGATATCATGCCTAGGTGCCTGCAGGTCAGATATCATGCCTAGGTGCCTGCAGGTCAGATATCATGCCTAGGTGCCTGCAGGTCAGATATCATGCCTAGGTGCCTGCGGGTCAGATATCTCGCCTAGGTGCCTGCGGGTCAGATATCCTACTGAGCACACCAGAGATGGCAACATTTGGGCACTGAAACCTGCAAATATCAACCACCTCCCCCAGTCCTGTCTCAGCCCCACCTCCTTTCTGTATTTCCTGTCTTACAATTGGTCCCAAGACTGTGATGGGTGGCTTGGCTGAACAACAGCAGGTTGTAACAGTGTCCTCTGTACTGTACTATTCACACTTTAATTTTTATACATTTTCATTTTTGTTCTACGGATGTCCCTTCAGAAATGAAATGTATAGAAACAAAGAGAGGGAGACAGTTCATATGCAGTGTAAGATAAATATGACAATAGTTACTTCAGTCTATTTACAGATGGGACATTCCTCCAGGATGGGTGCAGCTGATCCGGATTTATCACTTGCCCCTTTTTAAGGGCGAACCCCAACCGGCAATACATGGAGACGGCATTCTAGAAACAAAAAATTAACAGTATACGTTTTACTCTGGAGAATTCGGACAGTTGTAAAGAGGTCTTATCAGAACAGATATCAGGCTGCCTTCTTGCTCTGGAAGTGGCACTAGTTCAGGGCAGGAACCCTACTGTGTATGATACAGCACAAGCCTCATCTACCTTGCAGCTAGCACAGCTTTTATGAGTCTACCAGGATGGGAGTGCCAGGCAAAAGCCATATTAAAGTGGTTGTAAACTGACACCAATGCTGAGGGGTTATTATTGCATCCACTGACACCAATGCTGGGGGGTTGTTTTGTTTGCATCCACTGAAACCAATAATGAGGGTTATTAATGTGCCCAGTAACAGCAATGCTGGGGGTTATTACTGCATGCACTGACACCAATGCTGGGGGTTATTACTGCGTGTACTGACACCAATGCTGTGGGTTATTACTACGTGTACTGACACCAATGCTGGGGGTTATTACTGCGTGTACTGACACCAATGCTGGGGGTTATTACTGCGTGTACTGACACCAATGCTGGGGGTTATTACTGGGTGTACTGACAACAATGCTGGGGGTTATTACTGCGTGTACTGACACCAATGCTGGGGGTTATTACTGCGTGTACTGACACCAATGCTGGGGGTTATTACTGGGTGTACTGACAACAATGCTGGGGGTTATTACTGCGTGTACTGACACCAATGCTGGGGGTTATTACTGGGTGTACTGACACCAATGCTGGGGGTTATTACTGCGTGTACTGACACCAATACTAGGGGTTATTACTGGGTGTACTGACACCAATACTAGGGGTTATTACTGGGTGTACTGACACCAATGCTGGGGGTTATTATTTTGTTTACTGACACCAATGCTGGGGGTTATTTTGTTTACTGACACCAATGCTGGGGGTTATTTTGTTTACTGACACCAATGCTGGGGGTTATTTCTACTGTGTGCACAGATACCAAATTTTGGGGGTTATTTTTGTATCCACTGACACCAATGCTAGGGGTTCTTGTTGTGTCCACTGACACCAACTCTGGGGGTTATTTTGTTTGCATCCGGTTTTTAATCTGTCCATTAACATCAATCTTGGGGGTTAATATTGCGTTTACTAAGACTAATGCTGGGGGTTATTACTGTGTCCACTGACACCAATGCTGGGGGTTAATATTGTGTCCTCTGGAGACCAAGGCTGTTGGATTATTATTGTGTCCACTGACACCAATGCTGGGGGTTATTTTTGGGGCCACTGACACTAATTCTGAGGGTTATTATTGCCACCACTGACACCAATGCTGGGCATTTTGAATTTTTGAATGCAGCCACTTACACTAATGTTGTGGCTCATTTTACTTCCACTTCCTTCAGCAAGCATTATAATACACTGGAAAAAATGCAGCAGGACTGCAATTTTTGGGCATTGAAGTGACATCTGAAAATGTTGACCATTCTCCATGCAAAATTACATCAGAATCTCCTTGTGTGAACTTCCATTTTTTAAATCTCACTACAAAATATCATTGGAAGTCAATCAGGGCTTTGACTGGGGCAGTCTACAACCCTCCATTTCTACTTTTTGAAACATTCCTCAGAGAATTTTCTAGCGTGCCTTGAATCATTATCTCACTGAAATAGTCGTTTCTGGTTCAACTTCAACTTTTAGACACATGACCTTCGTCATACCTATACCAAAACACTTTCACTTATATATTTATCAGAGAAAAAGAGAATAAGTTCATGGTCAGGGTTTACATAACTTTAACAGGACCCCTTTAAACAAGCACATTTTTAATCATCTAGTGATAGGAGAATCAGATTATTAAAAGCAATCCCGTTTTGGGTGACTCCGAAGGAGGAGAACAGACAAGAATCACTAATGAAGTCAATGGGTGGTCTGAAAATAGGGGGAGGGGGAAATGCCCCCCATGCAATTGTTGTCAGAATACCACCCTTACAGACAGCTAAAAAAAAAAAAGATTATTGGTGTCATGCTGATGGCTCTGCCAAGTAGCTTTGGACCCAGAATTATGCAGGTCAATCATTACAAGAATTATGAGAGGTCAATCAGCCACAGCTCAAGGAGCCCCTAGCAATCTCTGGAGGAACATTAGGGTTCCATAGAACTCTATTCGAGCTATTTAAGAATGGCTGGTCTAGAGGGTATATGCTATGTCACTTTTTATCAAGTCTGTTAGAACACATACTTCTTTCTGAAAACTGTTAGTGAGCCAATTAACCAAAATAATCCAGCACCCCGCTAACAGGACACATTTAATACAAGAACCACCTGGAGAAAAAGCCCCAACGGTTACAAAAATGTTTTGCTAGCATGCTTAGGAATCTTATGAGTTCTTTCTACAAACTGTGTTTGGATGAAGACAACAGGCAAAGTTAGTGGGGGTCCTTTTTTTGTTAAATAAAATAATTACCTTTACAAGAGACAGGTCAATCTCCAGGACATTTGCAAGCTAGAAAACAAAGCAGAATGTGCAATTAAAAAATGTGCTGAATACAGAAGGCTGCATATTATTTTGTAACCCCCAAAAAAAAGATCCTGGTCCCTTATAGCAAATTAAACAGCACAGTGCTTGTGCTGTCTAACCTGCCCCAGTCTAAACTGTAAAAAACCTGCCACTTCCTGTGTCCCCCTCTCTGTGCTGACCACGATAATCAGGGCTACTGAGCCCTGACTACCATGGTCAGTTTGCATCCCTCTGTCATCCGCAGCCATCCTCTATCCCCCTCACCCCCTCCCTCTCTGTCAGCTCCGCCCCCCCCCCTGCGATTAGTAGAAATAAAAGATTACACGTGTACAGTACCAGGCTGTCTCCCAGAGGTTATCCGCTACCACATCCAGGCATCTACTACCCCTCTGCAGGCTTGATGCACAGTTGGGACAGGGGATAATTCCCAAGTATGTTTGTATAGTTCCGGCTGTGTCTTCCTCTGTGGGAGTTTGGACCCTTGGATATGATCCTTTTCTGTGTAAGATACCTTTTGCCCCTGTTCCAATGATATTCGATTCCTGGCTAAGATTGAGTGGCCACTCTGGGAATTTTTTGTAACTTTTTTGAGAATGATCCATACATTGAATATTACAGAAAACGCTTTGGATGTTTGTACATGAGGCTCAACTGGATAAGAAGATAGTGAGATTCGTTCTTCTCTTTTTTGTCTCTGTGCCTTTTTTGTGAAACCTTGATCGTGTCTTGAAGAAGCCTCACTGCGAAACGCGTAGACACACAAGGGCTCACTGTACAAACTATATCATCTTACATGATTTTTAAAGCTTGTGAATTTTTTTTAGACACTATGTAACCTCCTTTTTTCGGTAAATATCAATTATGTTTTCTACTTCTCCACGGTTTCCATGCCTTTAAAGTCTGATCCTAGACTACTCTTTGAGTACCCTTTTTTTTCTCCTCCCTAATTGACAGATGTGGTGTTGTGAGTGCTCCCCTTTCCCTGTTCCATATAACTCTAAAAAGGTATTTACAAGCTTTGTTTTCATAAAACACTAGCCATGTGTGTTATAGCTAGTTATAATAGAGGGGCTGGCAGTGACATTCATGATTGTGGTAACAACCACTTTAAAGCTGAAATTCAGGCAAATATAAAAGACACATATTAATGCAGCTCCGTTTTTCAAGAATACTTGAAGTTGATTTGGTATCAGCCTATTGCAATTCCTATACAGCACAGCTCAGATTAGGGGAGGGAGTAGCAGCACAGGTAGTTAAATGGTTGTGCAGCAAGGTTCACATACTAACAAGAGACATGCAGATTGGAGGAAAGGGAAAAGTGACAAAGAGATGAACTCATCAGTCTGCTGTTTCTCCTTTCATGGTAACAGACTGGGGGAGGGACAAGACCTGTAAGTAATACTTAACCGCAGCAGAGAAAAAACAGGTCTCCTGCCCAGACTGAGCTGTGCTGTGTGGCAGAGCTGTGCAAGTCTCAGGTCTAGATGGTCAGAAACACAAATCCTTTGTCAGGTTAAACAGTTCCCAAATATGTATTGTCTGTTCCAGTGACAATTGTAAATGTAGGATTGTTTTAGTTACTGGGACAGAGAGGCTAAATCCTCCCAGCTGGGGATGTTCTTTTCCTCCCATACGTCATCCAATGTATGAAAAAAAAAAAAAATATGGCTAAACTAAAACCTAATTTGTTTTCAAAACTGAAAGGAAGTCCAGACTTACACAAAACACACACACTTACCACTACTTATTAGGTACACCTTGCTAGTACCAGGTTGGACCCCCTTTTGCTCTCAAAATTGCCTTAAGGCCCCTTTCACACTTATACGACTTGTCCCATGATTTTGTACTGCAAAATCGCATGACAAGTCATTCTCCATGATTTTAAATGACTACCATTCATATTGGCACGACTTTAAGTTGTGCCGACTTCAAAGTAGTCCCTGCACTACTTTGGTCCAACTTCCATGCGAGTTGATGTCCATAGACCTCAATGTTAAACCCTCAAGTAGCATGCAAATCATACCTGAATAATATAGACACGATTTCAGTATGACTTTGTAAGCACAAGCAGCTTTTGTAAACCCCAACCCTGTAAAGTCGTACAAAGTAGAACTGATCCCAAATCGCGGCAAAGCCGTACAAAATCGCGGTAAAATCACGGCAGCGAAATCATGGTGAAGTTGCACAAGTGTGAAAGGGGCCCAATTCTTCGTGGCATAGATTCAACAAGGTGTTGGAAACATTCCTCAGATTTTGCTCCATAGTGACATGATGGCATCACGCAGTTGCTGCAGATTTGTCGGTTGCACATCCATGATGCGAATCTCCCGATCTGGTGACTGTGAAGGCCATTGGAGTACAGTGACCTCATTGTCCAGTGGTGAGATGATTGGAGCTTTGTGACATGGTGCATTATCCTGCTGGAAGGAGCCATCAGAAGATGTGTACACTGTAGTCATAAGGGGATGGACATGGTCAGCAACAATACTCAGGTAGGCCGTGGTGTTAAAACGATGCTCAATTGGTAAAGTTGCGCTAATGAACTAAACAAAAACGAGCATATAGCAAAAGTCCATTAATGAAATATTTTTGTAGTGAAATAATCCAGTGATCCTAAAAAGTCTTCACCACCATCCAACACCTTGAAGAGTGATCCTGTGAATTAACACCACCACCAGAAGCTGAAGGGCTTACCAGATTAAATGGACCCCTCATTATAAAAGGCCGTAAATGCCTGTGGCTCAATACCCAGCCAGGGCCTTTAACTCCAGTCAGTCTTCTAAATTGGGACATCAATACTCCCCATAGGATGATCACAGGAGTGCACCAAAATAGAAAAGACTCCACATAGAGTAAAATCTTCAAAACTTTAATATACTCGAATAAAGATTGCACTTACAAGATCGTGGTAAAAAAAAAAAAAAAAAAAAAAAAAGGGACTTAATTTGTATGCGTAGGCCGGCACACATACATAAAACCCGACCTTCCGGGACACGGGTACAACGGTGACGTCAGCGCGTTGCTCAATTGGTACTAAGGGGTCCAAAGTGTGCCAAGAAAATATCCCCCACAAAATTACACCACCACCACCAGCCTGAACTATTGGTACACGGCAGGATGGATCCATGCTTTCATGTTGTTTACGCCAAATTCTGATCCTCCATCTGAATGTCGCAGCTGAAATTGAGACTCATCAGACCAAGCAACGTTTTTCCAATTCTCTATTGTCCATTTTTGGTGATCCTGTGTGAATTGCAGCCTCAGTTTCCTGTTCTTAGCTGACAGGAGTGGCACCCGGTGTGGTCTTCTGCTGCTGTAGCCCATCTGTTTCAAGGTTCGATGTCTTGTGCGTTCATAGATGGTATTCTGCGTACCTTGGTTGTAACGAGTGGTTATTTGAGTTACTGTTGCTTTTCTATCATCTCAAACCAGTCTGCCCATTCTCCTCTGACATCAACAAGGCATTTTCCTCCACACAACTGCCGCTCACTGGATATTTTCTCTTTTCAGGAACATTCTCTATAAACCCGAGAGATGGTTGTGTGTGAAAATCCCAGTAGATCAGCAGTTTTTGAAATACTCAGCCCGTCTGGCACTAACAACCATGCCACGTTCAAAGTCACTTAAATCCTCTTTCTTCCCCATTCTGATGCTCAGTTTGAACTTCAGCAAGTCATCTTCACCACATCTAGATGCCTAAATGCATTGAGTTGCTGCTATGTGATTGGCCGACTAGCAATTTGTGTTGCCAAGCAATTGAACACGTTTCCCTAATAAAGTGGCCAGTGAGTGTATAGTCTACTTTGCTGAAAATTGCCTTCTTTTGTATCCTGGCTGGTTCCCAAACAGCTGCGCCCCCCCCCCCCCCATTTGCGGGTGTCTCCTTTAGCTAGCTGGTTGCTAAGGGGACGCCCGTGCATGCTTGTTCCCAGGCAGGGCTGTGTGCATCTATTCAAACATACAGCACCCGGAAAGCCACGCCCCTTCTCCCTCCTCACAGACAGCTGCAGGAGCCTCCCCCTACCCTCACTGTTTCCTTTACAAAGCAGATGCTCAGAGAATGGTGCAGACTGCGAAGGACCCTTCGGCGGTGACATGGGGCAGTAGACGTTTGGGGACAGAATGGGTGTGTTTTAATCATTTGCTGGCAATGCAATAGGGTAACAAAAAAAACAAACACTAATGCCCCGTACACACGGTCGGATTTTCCGATGGAAAATGTGTGATAAGACCTTGTTGTTGGAAATTCCGACCGTGTGTAGGCTCCATCACACATTTTCCATAGGAATTTCCGACACACAAAATTTGAGATCTGGTTCTCAAATTTTCCGACAACAAAATCCGTTGTCGGAAATTCCGATCGTGTGTACACAATCTCGACGCACAAAGTTCCACGCATGCTCAGAATCAAGCAGAAGAGCCGCACTGGCTATTGAGCTTCATTTTTCTCGGCTCGTCGTACGTGTTGTACGTCACCGCGTTCTGGACGTTTGGAATTTACACCCAACTTTGTGTGACTGTGTGAATGCAAGACAAGTTTGAGCCAACATCCTTCGGAAAAAATCCCATGGATTTTGTTGTCGGAAAATCCTATCGTGTGTACAGGGAATTAGGGTTTAGTGCTATGTATTTTAAAAATGAAAATAAGAGAGTCAACCTACCTCTGCCACATTAGTATGTTCATCAATAGACACAAATATCTTATAAAGAAGAGTTTCAAAGTAGTCTCCTTGCAGCCGGTTCATCACAAACCCTTCAAGGGGAGGCACTGAAAAGACATCATCATCTCGGAGTTATTATTCTGAAGGAGACACTTGGCATTTCACTTTAAAGAATTAATCTAATTTCACAAAAATTAATAACTAAAAAACACACAAGCTGTGTCCAAGTTCCTGAGGCCTGGTTCACACTGATGGAAACAATCTAACACTGCTTGCAATGGTGCCCGTTCACATCAATACAGCGCAGCTGCGATGCAACTTTGGGAAAACGACACCGGCGGGCAGAGCCGGCAGGGAGGTCTGGGACATCGCAGTGCTGGAGTGAAGGCAAGCATAGTTCTACTTTAACCACTTAACCTCCAGAAGATTCCCCCCTCCCCTTTGTGACCAGGCCATTTTTTGCGATACGGCACTGCGTTACTTTAACTGACAGTTGCACAATCGTGCGACACTGTACCCAAAAAAAAAAAAAATGATGTAATTTTTTCCCACAAATAGAGCATTCTTTTGGTGGTATAAGATCACCTTTGCGGGTGTTTATTTAAAAAAAAAAAAAAAAGACTAACAATTTTGAAATAAATGTAAAAGACTGCTCAGCGAGTACAGATTAGGCTTAGTATAATATATACGGGTACCCTCATCCCAAAACATAATAGAAAATTGGAGTGAAGTGGGGCATCCTCTTTAATTTGTACTTTAGTGTATTTTCCTTTCTTAATCTCCTGAAGAAGCAGGCAACCACGAAACATGTCGAGAGCCTGGTAGATTGTGTGGTCTGCGATCGGTGTCAAAATTTACATACAATATGGCACCAACATCCCATTTAAATGAAAAGAGAACATAGAAGAGATGTGGGACTTTAAAGGTGCAAATCATACAAGACAAAGATGTAAAAGGAAAATATATACAAAATTTTATTAAATGAACTACATCAATGAAAATACATGCAGTATACTCATGGCCTGACAACCCACACCTACACTACTTCTTGAGCAGCTTCTCAATCAGAGGCGGCTCCCCTGGTGGTTGTGTAGGAACCGCCTGGGATTCCAACTTTCTATTTTTCATGTATTGTATTTTCATATAATCTTTTATTTATGCATTGTTTTAATATGTACAATGTTTGTAATAAAACCTTTTGTTTTTAACACCATGTAATTTGCCAATGTCGTCAGACGGTACCATGAAAATCCCGCTGCCCCACTTCACCCACTTTTCAATTTTGAAATAAAAATAATATTTTTTACTTTCTGCTATAAAACATCCAATAAAAAAAAAAAAAAAAAAAAAATCGAATTTCTTCATAAATTTAGGACAATATGAATTCTGCTGCATGCTTTTGGTAGAAAAAAATCCCAATAAGCGTATATTGATAGGTTTATACGAACGTGATATTGTCTACAAACTATGGGATATATTTATGGAATTTTTATAATTTTTTTACACTAGTAATGGCACCAACATACGACTTATAGCAGGACTGCAGTATTGCGGCAGACAATTGGACACTAATTGACACTTTTGACACTTTGCAGGAACCAGTGAAACTAATACAGTGATGAGTGCTAAAATATGCACTGTCACTGTACTAAATGACACTGGCTGGGAAGGAGTTAAACATCTAAGGTGACCGAGGGGTTAACTGTGCACCCAACTACTGTTTTTGTGTACACTGTGTGCTGCAGTCACTAGGGGAAGAGATCTATTCTTTGCAGGAACACAGAATCCACCCCCCTCCCCCGTCAGAACTGAGGTATGCCTTGTTAACAGAGCCTTGAAAAAGTATTCCTACCCCTTGAAATGTTCCACGGTTTATCATGTTACAACCAAAAACGTAAATGTATTTTATTGGGATTTTATGTGATGGACCAACACAAAGTGGCACATAATTGAAAGTGGCACATAATTGTGAAGTAGAAGGAAAATTATAAATGGTTTTCAATTTTTTTTACAAATAAATATGTGAAAAGTGTGGGGTACATTTGTTTTCAGCCCCCCTGAGTCAATACTTTGTAGAACCACCTTTTTCTGCAATTACAGCTGCATGTCTTTTTGGGGATGTCTCCACCAGCTTTGCACATCTAGAGAGTGAAATATTTGCCCATTCTTTTTTGCAAAATAGCTCAAGCTCTGTCCGATTGGATGGAGAGCGTCTGTAAACAGCAATTTTCAAGTCTTGCCACAGATTCTCAATTAGATTTAGGTCTGGACTTTGACTGGGCCATTCTAACACATGAATATGCTTTGATCTAAACCATTCTATTGTAGCTCTGGCTGTATGTTTAAGGTCGTTGTCCTGTTGGAAGGTGAACCTCCACCCGAGTCTCAAGTCTTTTGCAGACTCTAACAGGTTTTCTTCTAAGATTGACCTGCATCCCCATAACATGATGCTGTCACCACCATGTTTCACAGTGGGGATGGAGTGTTAAGAATGATGTGCAGTGTTAGTTTTCCACCACACCATGTTTTGCTTTTATGCCAAAAAGTTAAATTTTTGCATGTTTGCTGTGCCCCCCCACACGACTTCTCGCAAACTGCAAACGAGACTTCTTATAGCTTTCTTTTAACAATGGGGTTGATTTACTAAAGGCAAATAGACTGTGCAGCAGTTGCTCCAAAGCTTAGTAAATGAGGTAAAGCTTCAGTTTGCAAAGAATACCCAATCATGTGCAAGGAAAGTTAAAAAAAAAAAAAAAAAACAGCATTTTTGTCTGCACATGATTGGATGATGGAAGTCAGCAGAGCTTTTGCTCATTTACTAGGCTCTGGAGCAACTGCACTTTGCAAAGTGCACAGTCGATTTGCCTTTAGTAAATCAACCCCAATGACTTTCTTCTTGCCACTCTTCCATAAAGGCCAGATATATGGAGTGCACGACTAATAGTTGTCCTGTGGACAGATTCTCCCACCTGAGCTGTGGATCTCTGCAGCTCCTCCAGAGTTACCATGGGCCTCTTGGCTGCTTCTCTGATGAATGCTCTCCTAGCCCGGCCTGTCAGTTTAGGTGGACGGTCATGTCTTGGTAGGTTTGCAGTTGTGCCATACTCTTTCCATTTTTAGATGATGGATTGAACAGTGCTTTGTGAGATGTTCAAAGCTTGGGATTTTTTTTTATAACCTAAACCCTGCTTTAACCACTTCAATACCAGGCACTTAGACACCTTCCTGCCCAGGCCAATTTTCAGCTTTTAGCGCTGTCACAATTTGAATGACAATTGCGCGGTCATACAACACTGTACCCAAACAACTTTTTTTATCATTTTGTACCCACAAATAGAGCTTTCTTTTGGTGGTATTTGATCACCTCTGCGGTTTTTATTTTTTGCGCAACAAATAAAAAAAGACCGAAAATTTTGAAAAAAAAAAAACAAGTTTTTCTTTGTTTCTGTTAACATTTTTTGTAAATAAGTAAGTTTTTTCTTCTTCAATGACAGGCACTCATATGGCTGCACTGACGGGCACTGATAAGGCGGCACTAATGGGCACCGATGATGGACACTGATAGGCGGCACAGGTGGACACTGATAGGTGGCACTGGTATGCGGCACTGATGGGCACTCATAGGCGGCACTGATGGGTACTTATTGGTGGCACTGACAGGTGGCACGGATGGGCACCGATCGGTGGGCACTGATGGGCACTGATAGGTGGCACAGATGGACACTGATTGGTGGCACGGATGACATTGATGGGCGGCATTGCTGGGCATCACTGATTTATAATGGTGCCAGTCAGTGCATATTTGTGGGCACTGATTGGCACATTTTGGGCATAATTTGCACATGTGGATGGCCATGGGGTACATACCTGGCCATCCACATGTTGCCCGCTTCCCTGGTGGTCCTGGCTGCTTCCCTGGTGGTCTAGTGCGGGCATCCGAGGGGGGGGCTGCGCTGATAAACATTGTTCACTAAGGTTCCCTAACAAACCTCTGAGGGCTTCACAGAACAGATTTATACTGAGATTAAATTACACACAGGTGGACACTATTTACTAATTATGTGACTTCTGAAGGCAATTTGTTCCACTAGATTTTAGTTAGGGGTATCAGAGTAAAGGGGGCTGAATATAAATGCACGCCACACTTTTCAGATATTTATTTGTAAAATATTTTAAAAACCATTTATCATTTTCCTTCCACTTCACAATTATGTGCCACTTTGTGTTGGTCTATCATATACAATTCCAATAAAATACATTTACGTTTTTGGTTATAACAGGACAAAATGAAAAAATATTCATACCCCTTGATATTTTCCACAAGGCACTGTAGATAGGCATATCTCAGTTCTCTGTGTATTCACCGATGATAGGTGGGTAGTGGAGGACATCGAGTGCCTGGCCCATATTGTCACAGCATAAGCAGCCCCCTCCTGCAGGCGGCACTCACTTTAGTGATCCGGCGCACAGCGACCGCCCTGTAGAAATCAAAGTGCTATAGGACGGTCAGCAAACAGGTAAAACATTCTAAAAGTATCATAGGCAGCAGTCTCTATAACGTTCAAAAAATAGATCTGCGGTGGATTGCTCTTTAGAGGGCGGTGGAGCAGTGGCTGGCAAGCATACAGGAGGAAATCCTGCCACCTACTGAAAGCCTGTTTTTTGTTTTTTTTGTTTTTTTTTGTTTAATGTCAAGGGGGATTTTGTATTTCAATTCCACACAGCAGCTGCAAGCCAAGCATTTGGCTTACAGTTGCAGTGAGGTCACTTTGACCTCAAAAGTTGGTGCTGTCTGTAAAACTGAGTCAAATTGTGTACCACCAATTCCAGCTGCAATGCTAAGATTTAGGTGGGTGGCAAAAATGCTGATCGACCTGCTTTTATCATCCCCATCAATTCCCACGGAGCTGTTGAAAGTAAATGAGTAATGCAGACAAACAACATTTTTCCAAAGACAAAGAGTTCAGCAATTAAAAAAATAAAAACATAATTCTGCAATAACAAGATACAAAAGCACAGAGGCCAGACCTATAGAAGCTTACAGTCTAGAGCAGAAGGGTCTCCAAACTATGGATCTCCAGTTGTTCAGGAACTACAATTCCCACCATGCCTAGTCATGTCTGTGAATGTCAGTTTTACATTGCCTCGTGGGACGTGTAGTTCCGCAACAGCTGGAGGGCTGAAGTTTGGAGATAATGGGACTAGGACACAATATGAAATGAACAGTAAGCAGTATATAAGCGTGTGTCCGTTAGCTGTGGAGAAATCTGGCGCCTTTTTGGGTTATTGCCCAAAATTTTTGCGCCTTGGGTTATCGCCCAAAATCTGTGCGCCTTGACTTATCGCCCCAAAATCTGTGCGCCTTGGCTTATTGCCCCAAAATCTGTGCGCCTTGACTTATCGCCCCAAAATCTGTGCGCCTTGGGTTATCGCCCCAAAATCTGTGCGCCTAGAGTTATCGCCTCAAAATCTGTGCGCCTAGGGTTATCGCCCAATATCTGTGAGCCTTGGGTTATCGCCCAATATCTGTGCGCCTTGGGTTATCGCCCAAAATCTGTGCGCCTTGGGTTATCGCCCAATATCTGTGCGCCTTGGGTTATCGCCCAAAATCTGTGCGCCTTGGGTTATCGCCCAAAATCTGTGCGCCTTGGGTTATCGGCCAAAATCTGTGCGCCTTGGGTTATCGCCCAAAATCTGTGCGCCTTGGGTTATCGCCCAAAATCTGTGCGCCTTGGGTTATCGCCCAAAATCTGTGCGCCTTGGGTTATCGCCCAAAATCTGTGCGCCTTGGGTTATCGCCCAATATCTGTGCGCCTTGGGTTATCGCCCAAAATCTGTGCGCCTTGGGTTATCGCCCAAAATCTGTGCGCCTTGGGTTATCGCCCAAAATCTGTGCGCCTTGGGTTATCGCCCAAAATCTGTGCGCCTTGGGTTATCGCCCAAAATCTGTGCGCCTTGGGTTATCGCCCAAAATCCGTGCGCCTTGGGTTATCGCCCAAAATCTGTGCGCCTTGGGTTATCGCCCAATATCTGTGCGCCTTGGGTTATCGCCCAATATCTGTGCGCCTTGGGTTATCGCCCAATATCTGTGCGCCTTGGGTTATCGCCCAATATCTGTGCGCCTTGGGTTATCGCCCCAAAATCTGTGTGTCTTGGGTTATTGCCCAAAATCTGTGCGCCTTGGGTTATCGCCCAAAATCTGTGCACCTTGGGCTATCTCCCCAAAATCTGTGCGCCTTGGGTTATCGAAATCTTTTCTGTTACATGGATTGATGAGTTTGGTGTGGAGGAACTCAACCAGCCTTGCACAGAGCCTTGACCTCAATCTACACTAACCCTTCCCTAATGTGCATGATTTGACCATTTACTTTATTATCAACCAAAGAAGAAGGTTATACTGTATATCAGCAAGAGCATTACATTATTCATGTAGAGGAAGAATAGAAATACATTCCTGATTTAATTGGGTACTTACCCGCTATACAACTGTCATCTGAGATTGGTACATCAAGATATATGAATCCTTTATTATAAAGGCCTAAAAGACATGGAATGATGTTTGTTAACACCAAATGAGAGGAAGAACAGACTACAAATCAAAGAAAAGCAAGATTTAGCACAGGGCTACCACAGACCGCAGTTGTTGCTCACCTCCTGCTGTGCGGCCATGCCAATGTCCCCTCTCCCAGCTTCTCCACCCACCCGGCCGATGATGTCATCCTATCAGCAGGGCAGGGGGCGGGAGGAGCTGCAGACTGGAATGGAGTTAGAGTGCCTCTCCCAGCGCAGTCCCCTTTATACCACAGTGCCCCCTTTACAGAGCAGTCCCCTTTATACCACAGTGCCCCCTTTACAGAGCAGTCCTTGTTACCTTAATGTAAAGGGGGGCTGTAATGTGAAGGGGAATTGTGGACACTGATATAAAAGGGGGGAACCTGTGCTATAAATGGGGGGGTTGTGGTGTGAAGGGGGCCTGAGGACAGACCCCATGAATATCCCCCAACCCGTTCACCACAACCACACACGCCTCACAACCCCCCCCTCCAGAAAATTGGCTGCCATGAAACCGGTCCCTGGTGCCAAAATAGTTGGGGACGTATAGATTTATGGACTTTTTACATTTTTAAAATATTTTTTACTAGTATTGGCAGCGATCTGCGGTTTTTAGCGAGACTGCGACATTGCGTTGGACAAATTTGACACTAAGTGACACTTTTTGGGGACCAGTGAGACCAATACAGTGATCAGAGCTAACAAAATGCACTGTCACTGTATAAATGACACTGGCAGGGAAGGGGTTAACATCAGGAGCGATCAAAGGGTTAAATGTGTGCCTAGGGCAGTGATGGCAAACCTTGGCACTCCAGATGTTTTGGAACAACATTTCCCATGATGCTCAACTACACTGCAGAGTGCATGAGCACCATGGAAAGTGTAGTTTCAAAACATCTGGGGTGCCAAGGTTCACCATAACTGGCCTAGGGAGTGGTTTTTAATTGTGTGGGGAATGGTCCGACTAGGGGAAGACAGATATCTTAACAGGAACATAAGATCTCCCTCTTCCCCACTGACAAAAACGGCTTGTTTACATAGGCAGATCGCCCTTTTGCCTCTTTGCTAGCGATCGCCGGGTTCCTGGCGGACATTGCGCCCGCCAAACCCGCTGCTGGGCTCCCACTGCATGCGCGCCCCAGACCCGGAAGAAGCAAACAACGTACAGGTACGTTGTTTTGCGCAGCCGGGCTGCCCTGCAGCAGTATATTTGCGGTGGGCAGTCCGGAAGCAGTTAACCTAAACATTTTTTTACCTTAATACAAGGAATGCATTAAAGCGGAGTTTCACCCAAAAGTGGAACTTCCACTTTAAGCACTCCTCGCCCCCTGACATGTCACATTTGGCATGTCATTTTTTTTGGGGGGGGGGGGAGTGTATACCTTATTTTTAGTGGGAATTCCTGCCCCACTTCCTTCTACCTCTTTTTGGCCGCCTAGACGACTTCTCTTGCCCTAGGTGGCCCCTCCCTGCCAGCGCGACTCTCGCACGCGCAGTGCATACCTGGCCGTGAAGCCGTAAGTTGTCACGGCCGGGTGCCCACAGTTGCTATGACGGTGCCGAGGAGAGGAGCGAGGCTCCGGGTGACTGCATTGCTGGATTGTGGGACAGGTGAGTGTGTGTTTATTAAAAGTCAGCAGTTATGCTTTTTGTAGCTGCTGACTTTTAATGAACTAAAAAACGGGTGGAATTCCGCTTTAGGGTAAAAAATGTTTAGGCTTTAGAACCACTTTAAGCTTTTTATTAATCACTGAACAAGTCAGGCTGTAATGTATGTGGCCATCATTAGCCTTCAGATAAGAAGGATACTGTAGAAGATGTTGAAGTTGTGATGCCAATACTTACTATGAACAACGTTATACTCCAGAGAACCAGCCAGCTGAGGCCCAGAGTCAATGATCTTATCAATAGCTCTTTTCTCTGGTGTGCTACAGACCTAGAGAAAAAGTGCAAATAAGTTAGGGTAAAATCTGCAATAAAGGGGAATAGGAAATATAGGAGTAGCCATAATTCTCAATTATTTCTTAAGCAAGAAGAATTTACTGTGTTTATAAAGGGCAATTTCAAAGCTGAAGCGCAATTTTATTTATTTTCTCTTTATCTTATCTCTCCTTGTGTCTCCCACTCTGAACATGAAGTTAACATTTTTCAATCACTTTAACCACTTTTTCTGACACTTGTTGCTAACAAGTTAAAATCTGTATTTTTTGCTAGAAAATTACTTAGAACCCCCAAACAACATATATATATATATATATATATATATATACATATATATATATATATACATATATATATATATATATATATATATATATATATATATATATATATATATATATATATATATATTTTTTTTTTTTTAGCAGAGACCCTATAGAATAAAATGGCGGCCGTTGCAATATTGTATGTCACACTGTGTTTGCGCAGCGGTCTTTCATACACAATTTTTGGGGAAAAAATACACTTTCATTAATTTAAAAATAAAAAAAAAAATAGTAAAGTTAGCCCATTTTTCTGTATAATATGAAAGATGATGTTATGCTGAGTAAATAGATACCCAACACGTCATGCTTTAAAATTGCGCACACTCATGGAATGGCGACAAACTACGGTACCTAAAAATCTCCATGGGCGACGTATTATAACATTTTAACGGTTACCTGTTTAGAGTTACAGAGGAGATCTAGTGCTCCAGCAATTGCGGCGATACCTCACATGTGTGGTTTGAACACTGTTTACATTTGCAGCCGCGACTTATGTATGTGATCGCTTCTGCGTGTGAGCACAGAGGAATGGGGCACTTTAAAAAAAAAAAAATCTTACTTATTTTATTTATTTTCTCTTAAAAAAAATGTTTTTTGTTTACTTCCTCATTTGCACTTAAAAGCATTCAAAACCGTAAGTTTGGCTGTTTTGAATGCTGAATTTTTTTATTTAACTCAAAAGTGACGTCTTTGTTTAGGTCTTAGTGGCGGAAGGCAGCAGGAGGGGGATGTCCCCTCCCGCTGCTTGTGATAACAATCGAGCAGCTACTTAGCCGCATTGGTTGTCATCACAAGAAAGCCGACCGTTGGCTCTAAAAAAAAAAAAAACGGTACCGGGGTGATGCCTGCAGTTGCAAGTACAACCACTTGAAGCAGAACGATGTACAGGTACGTGATTTTGTGGCAAGTGGTTAATGTGGAACTATAATCACCTCGGCTCCAGCGATGCAGCGTCCTGTTAATTTTTTTTTTGTTTGTTTTAACTTTAAGTGCACAAAGTGATGCTTCATCCCTGTCTCTGCACAGTTTCTGCACAATACCATAATACTGCACTATGTCTGCGCAGTACCATAATACTGCACTATGTCTGCACAGTAGCATCATTTTATACGGTCTCTGCACAGTAGCATAGTACTACACTGTTGGGTTGATTTACTAAAACTGGACAGTGCAAAATCTGGTGAAGCTATACATAGAAACCAATCAGCTTCCTAGTTTTATTGTCAAAGCTTAATTGAACAAGCTGATTGGCTACCAGAGCTGCACCAGATTTTGCACTCTCCAGTTTTAGTAAATCAACCCCTACATCTCTGCATATTAGCATAATACTGCACTAGGTCTCTGCACAGTACTATACTATGTCTGCACAGTAGCATAGTACTTCACTATGGGGGTTATTTACTAAAGGAAAATCCACTTTGCACTGCAAGTGCACTTGGAAGTAAAGTCGCTGTAGATCCGAGGGGGACATGCAAGGAGAATAAAAAAACAGCATTTTAGCTTGCACATGATTGGATGATAAAATCAGCAGAGCTTCCACTTATTTCAGATCTACCCCTTAGATTTAGAGCGACTGCACTTCCAAGTGCACTTTCAAGTGCACTTTGCACTTGTAGTTGGCACTTGTAGTGCAAAGTGGATTTGCCTTTCGTAAATAACCCCCTATGTCTGCAAGGTAGCAAAGTACTACACTAAGTCTGCACAGTAGCCTAATACTACACTATGGGGGTTATTTACGAAAGGCAAATCCACTTTGCACTACAAGTGCAAACTTCATGTGCAAAGTGCACTTGAAATTGCACTGAAAGTGCACTTGAAATTGCACTGAAAGTGCACTTGGAAGTGGTGTCGCTGTAGATCCGAGGGGGACATGCAAGGAAAATAAAAAACAGCATTTTAGCTTGCACATGATTGGATGATAAAATCAGCAGAACTTCCCCTCATTTCAGATCTACCCCTCAAATTTACAGTGACTAAACTTCCACTTGCAAAGTGCACTTTGCACTTGTAGTTTGCACTTGTAGTGCAAAGTGGATTTGCCCTCTCGCAAATAACCCCCACTGTCTCTGCACAGTAGCATAGCACTTTTGCATTTCTAGAAGTAGATGTGGTCACTGGCGTTTATCCAGTGTGGAAACTACATATACTGTGAACGAGCCCTCAAGCTTGGGAGTAACTTATTGGGAGTAAAATATTATAACATCACATGGAAAAAAAGAGCCAGACTAAGTGCAATGGCCTTCTCAGGTCTTTGAGTGTACCGTTATGTTTCTTCCAATGTTCTGAAAAGCTGGTCACACTCATTTTTTAAATAACATTTTGACTTTAATGCAATTTTATACATAAAGAACTTGATTTAAACCTTCAGCCATAGTATTGTAGTCCATACCTTGATGTCATCCTCGGTGATGTACCCAGACTGCACCACCCACCATGGCTCTATGGTTATCTCTACAGGCTTCACTGGCAGCAAGTCACGAGCGGTTTTCCTCCTAAAGAATTTCTATTGTGGGGGAGACATACAAAATAGAGATTAAACTAATATTAAATAAATCGCTCTGTGATACAAAACAACTAGGTGTTAGCAATTTAGAATCGCTTAGAATACTTAACTTTACTGTCATAGCCCTGCCATTCCATTTACTGTAGCTGCTCCCAAATTCTCATTACCTCCAGGTATACAGAAGTGTTAACTCACTCCATACTACACAGTGCTGGTTGTTAATGACCAGAGCGGTCAAATGGGAGCGCGATACCCACTGAGCAATAGTTCACAACACTATGGGAGAGATTTAATAAAACTTGAGCATGTAAACTCTTATGCAGCTGTGCATAGAAACCAATCAGCTTCCAGGTTTTATTGTCAAAGTTTCATTGAACAAGCTGAAGTTAGAAGCTGATTGGCTGCCATGCACAGCTGCACCAGCTTCTGAGTGCTCCAGTTTTAGTAAATCTCCCCCTATATATATTCTGGTGACAGGCAGACAGGGAGCCTAGAACAGTGTTGGAGTTAGTTTGAGTTTTTCTTCTGTTCCCGACAGGATTACATAGACCTGTCATGAATGAAATATAAGCACTGCCACCCCTCTGAAACTGGTACTTGTCTGGTGGTCATGCCAACAATCAATTCTTGAATGGTTGGCAAGTATCTTTCCAAGTATGGAGTTTATCTCCTGCAGCCAGCTGGCAGACCCCAACACACTCAGGAGGGACAGGATGAGGATCTGGATTGACACATAACATACAAGGCAATTTTTGGAGGGCTCTGGAGAGCAAATAGGACAGAAGGGGAATGCACTGAAACAGAAAGTAATTACAAGCTTGCTATCCCTTAACCACTTTACGACAGTCCGCCACACATATACTGCGGCAAGATGGCCGCTCTGCGCCGGATCATGTACCTAGTATGTGATCCGCTCGCCGAGGTAGGAAGCGTGCTCACGTTGACTGGTCGCCGGCACCTGCCGATCGGCTCTGGACTCTACCAAAAAGAGCCCTGTGTAGGTAAACAAACACAGGGCTCTCTTCTGACAGCAGCAATGTGCTGTTCTTTCTCCCCGCAAAGCATATTGCTTAGTAAAAACAGCGCACACAGTAACACATAGTTAGCACACAATTAACCCTTTGAGCGCCCTAGATGTTAACCCCTTCAAAGCCAGTGTTAGTAGTAGTGACAGAGCATACAGTGCCTTGAAAAAGTATTGATACCCTTTGAAATTTTCCACATTTTGTCACGTTACAACCAAAAATGTAAATGTATTTTATTGGGATTTAATGTGATAGACCAACACAAAGTGGCACATAATTGTGAAGTGGAAGGAAAATGATAAATGGTTTTTAACATTTTTTACAATAAATATGTGAAAAGTGTGGGGTACATTTGTATTCAACCCCCTAAATCAATACTTTGTAGAACCATCTTTCACTGCAATTACAGCTGCAAGTCTTTTTGGGGATGTCTCTACTAGAGCTGCACGATTCTGGCTAAAATGAGAATCACGATTTTTTTGCTTAGAGGATAGATCACGATTCTCTCACGATTCTCGCGGCGTAACATCATCTTTCACATTAAAACAAAAAAAATTGTGCTAACTTTACTGTTTCGTTTTTTTTTATTTATTGAAGTGTATTTTTTCTCAAAAAAATTGCATTTGAAAGCTGGGCAAATACAGTGTGACATAAAAATGGAAAAAGGTCCCCCGAGCGGGGTTTTTAGGCAGCTAACCATAGATATGAACAAGGCATTAAATAAAATATTATATTAAAAAGGACACTATTTAATGAGGGTGGATTTGGGTGTGATCCCTCCACTTCCTCCTTGGACGGCCAGACTCTTTTCCTCAACAGTAGGAGTGAGTAAGAACTTATGATACCTCTGATTATCAATGCTTTGTCAGACCCCATAGAATAATATTTTACTTATATTTAATTTTGATTTTTGTGCACACTAGCTTTGGATGCCGTAGACTTAGATACTTGGCAATATCATGCACTTTTTCCTCAAATTCACACATCACATTCACTGTGCACATCCTTCACTTCTCTTCCTATCACTGCCATTGTCAGCATTTAAGGACAAGGTCATCCCTGACATATTCTATATTGGTTATACCAATATAGTCACTCCACTCATTCTATTATCCTTCACATGATCAATTCAAGTTGCAATAGATTATTACAATACTTTCTGACCGCCCAATAGTTAAATCTAACTACTAACCTATATGGGTATATTCAGGAGCTAACGCTCTGACAATTTTCGTAGGTTCCGGCCCCACCCCCCAGTGGTGTGTTGGTAGGGGGGCAATTATACGTGTGACTCCTTGCAAGCCATATCAAGTGGATTCCTGTTCCCCCTTCTTCCTGGGGTGCTGCTACGTGCGGGCACACTGGATGGTCTGGCTGCTGTGTGGGGAGGCTCTGATCGAGGGGTACATCCAAACTCAGTGGTAATTATGTGCAAAGTGTTGCTAAACAAACTTGCCTATGCTGTAATTCTTTTAAATAAGCTGGACATACTGTTATAAATTTTTCTTCTTTTTTGTAGCAAACTCATCCTCTGAAGAGACCCCAAAATTCATGGGTCGAAACGCGTCAGGATTGTTATGCAATAGCCTTATCATATGCTGTGTATAACCTATGTTTGCTATTATATGTATTTGGTATGGGTATTTTCCCACTGGAGCTCCCATTTTATATTTATATTTATATGTTACATTCATTCATTACCCTTCAATAAAGCACTTTAATATAATATTTTATTTAATGCCTTGTTCATATCTATGGTTAGCTGCCTAAAAACCCCGCTCGGGGGACCTTTTTCCATTTTTTTGTCCATATTGGGGTGAGCAGCATTGACTCCTTAATGTGTCTTCCCTCTTTTGCAATACAGTGTGACATAAAATATTGCAGCAATTGCCATTTTATTCCCTAGGGTCTCTGCTAAAAAAAAATAGAGATATGTATATGTGTATATATATATATATATATATATATATATATATATATATATATATATATATATATATATATATATATCTATCTATCTAATGTTTGGGGGTTCCAAGTAATTTTTTTAGCAAAAAATATTGATTTTAACTTAAGAAAGAAGTGTCAGAAAAAGATTTAGACTGTGGTTAAACTTCCTGCATTTACAGGTTGTAAAGCTTGGCAGATTGCCCAGGTTATTTGTTTACACAGAGAAGTTTATCCCTTTGATCTAAGAAGGAAGTTAGTTACAATGTTTCAAGTTCTAAACTTGGCAGACTGCCCAGATGCTTTCTTTTGACAGCTGAGAGAGCAGATAATCTCTCCACTTGTTTATATGAAAGAATCGGCAAAGGTCAGGGGAGGTGAATCGATATCACAATTTTTTAACAATTAATTGTGCAGCTCTAGTCTCTACCAGCTTTGCACATCTAGAGAGTGACATGTTTGCTCATTCTTCTTTGCAAAATAGCTCAAGCTCTGTCAGATTGGATGGAGAGCGTCTGTGAACAGCAATTTTCAAGTCTTTCCACAGATTCTCAATTGGATTTAGGTCTGGACTTTGACTGGGCCATTCTAACACATGAATATGCTTTGATCTAAACCATTCCATTGTAGCTCTGGCTGTATGTTTAGGGTTGTTGTCCTGCTGGAAAGTGAACCTCCACCCCAGTCTCAAGTCTTTTGCAGACTCTAACAGGTTTTCTTCTAAGATTGTCCTGTATTTGGCTCCATCCATCTTTTCATTAACTCTGACCAGCTTCCCTGTCCCTGCTGAAGAAAAGCATCCCCACAATATAATGCTGCCACCACCATGTTTCACGGTGGGGAAGTTGTGTTCAGGGTGTTGTGCAGTGTTAGTTTTCTGCCACACATAACGTTTTGCTTTTAGGCCAAAACGTTCAATTTTGGTCTCATCTGACCAGAGCACCTTCTTCCACATGTTTGCTGTGTCCCCCACATGGCTTCTCACAAACTGTAAACGGGACTTCTTATGGCTTTCTTTCAACAGTGTCTTTCTTCTTGCCACTCTTCCATAAAGACCAGATTTGTGAAGCGCACGACTAATAGTTGTCCTGTGGACAGATTCTCCCACCTGAGCTGTGGGTCTCTGCAGCTCCTCCAGAGTTACCATGGGCCTCTTGGCTGCTTCTCTGATGAATGCTCTCCTTGACTGGCCTGTCAGTTTAGGTGGACGGCCATGTCTTGGTAGGTTTGCAGTTGTGCCATACTCTTTCCATTTTCAGATGATGGATTGAACAGTGCTCCATGAGATGTTCAAAGCTTGGGATATTTTTTTTTATAACCTAACCCTGCTTTCAACTTCTCTTCAACTTTATCCCTAACCTGCCTGGTGTGTTCCTTGGCCTTCACGATGCTGTTTGTTCACTAAGGTTCTCTAAGAAACCTCTGAGGGCTTCACAGAACAGCTGTATTTATACTGAGAATAAATTACAAACAGGTGGACTCTATTTACTAATTAGGGGGCTTCTGAAGACAATTGGTTCCACTAGATTTTAGTTGGGGGTATCAGAGTAAAGGGGGCTGAATACAAATGCACGCCACACTTTTCAGATATTTATTTGAAAAAAAATGTTGAAAACCATTTATCATTTTCCTTCCACTTCACAATGATGTGCCACTTTGTGTTGGTCTATCACATAAAATCCCAATAAAACACATTAACGTGTTTGGTTGCAACATGACAAAATGTGGAAAATTTCAAGGGTTATGAATACTTTTTTCAAGGCACTGTATTTTTTAGCACTGATCAGTGTATTAGTGTCACTTGTTCCACAAAAAAGCATCAGGTAGCATCCAACTGTCCGCTGCAATATTGCAGCCCAGCTAGAAGTCGTTTAACAGCGCCATTACTAGTAAAAAAAAAAAAAAATAAAACATAAATAAATAAAAATATCTCATAGTTTGTAGACGCTATAACTTTTCCGCAAATATAAGCTTATTAGGATTTTTTTTTTTAAACAAAAATATGTAACAGAACACATATTGAGCTAAATTGATGAAGAAATTAAATTTTTTACATATTTTTTATTAGATGTATTTTATAGCAGAAAGTAAAAAATTTTGTTTTTTTTTTCAAAATGATAAAAGAAAAACGCAGGAGGTCACCAAATGTCATCAAAAGAAAGCTCTATTTGTGGGGAAAAATTACATACATTTTATTTGGGTACAGTGTCGCATGACCGTGCAATTGTCAGTTAAAGTAACGCAGTGCCATAACACAAAAAATGGCCTGGTCATGAGGGGGGGGGGGGGTAAATCTTCCGGAGATTAAGTGTTTAAACCTGTTCCAGATGTACATGCAAAGTGCTTTGAACTGCCAAAATTCAGTGCTGAATAGGGGAAGGAATACATCTTACCTTTGATGATCTACATTGGTTCATCAGGTCTATGTACTGGTTCCTTCCAATACCGAGAAGCCTAAGACCTTTGTGAAATAAGAACAGCGATTTCAACTTCATTTGAAAATCCCACAATTCTTTTATCATGTCATGCAGTCCAATATTCAAAATGTGATGAAAAGGGACAGTTGTATCACGCTAAACCAGCATTACAGAGGCCTGGCATAAGGCCAGGATTTACGGCTCAGGCACCCATGTGCAAGAACCTATATACACACGGTAAAAGGTAAATGATTTTATAGATCTTCTCAACAGAAAACAAGAAGCCTAGCTTGGAACTGGAGAGGCTCCAAACAGCTGACATTGGTCTGCCCAGTCCCTGTGCACAGCAAAAGTGTGCATTCTTAAAATGATTGTAAGAGCCCTTGCACACTGGGGCGGTTTGCAGGCGCTATTGTGCTAATAATAGCGCCTGCAAACCGCCCCGAAAGTGCCGCTACTTTCATTCCAGTGTGCAAGCCCCGAGGGCTTGCACACTGGAGCGATGCGCTGGCAGGACAGTAAAAAAAGTCCTGCTAGCAGCATCTTCAGAGCGGTGAAGGAGCGGTGTGTATACCGCTCCTTTACCGCTCCTGCCCATTGAAATCAATGGGACGGCGCGGCTATACCGCCGACAAAGCGCCTCTGCAGAGGCGCTTTGCGGTGGTATTTAACCCCTTCTCGGCCGCTAGCAGGGGGTAAAACCGCCCCGCTAGCGGCCGCATACCGACGGTAAAACGCCGCTAATAATGGCGGCGTTTTACCGCCGACGCCGCCGCCCCCCGCCCCAGTGTGCAAGGGCTCTAAAGCTTTGTTTATTAAAAAAAAAAAAAAAAAGAAAACAACAACAACCATGTCATTCTAACCTCCACTGTGCAGCTCGTTTTGCACAGAGTGGCCCGGAACATCCTCTTCTGCGTTCAGCGCTCTCCTGGGGGGTTACCTTGTGGGGGCGCTCCCAGTCCATCATGTATTACTCGACCCCACCCCCCGCGTCACTGGATTTTATTGACAGGAGCAGGAGCCAATGGCTGCACTGCTATCAATCTATACAATCAAGAGTACGAGAACCCCGGGCAGAGGAAGAGCGCGTCCCCGCCGGGTGAAGTTCCAGGGCTCAGGCAAGTAAAACGGGGAGGGGGGCTGGTCACTGCCAGGTCTTTTTTCACCTTAATGCATAGGATGCATTAAAGTGGTTGTACACCCTGTACAACCACTTTTACCTACAGGTAAGCCTGTATTAAGGCTTACCTGTAGGTGCTGGAAATATCTCCTAAACCTCCACGGTTTAGGAGATATTTACAATAAAGTTGTGCGCCGATGTCTACGGCGCATGCGCACTTTAGAAAGGGCAGATCGTGCAGTTTCTAAAGGGGGTCATGCCACGACTGACTGCTCCCGCGCGCATGCGCGGGTGTGATGTAACGCGACTCCGGCCAGTCACAGAGGCGGAGTTTGCAGCCCGGGAGGAAGAGGGGTGAAGATGGGCGCTCGCTGCTAGTGGGGACAGCGGTGACATCGCAGGCTTCGGTTTCAGGTAAGTGACACATAATGGGCTACTATGCATTATGCTTTACCTTTGCAGGGAAATAAAGAGGAAGTAAAGCCCACCAGGGTTTACTTCCTCTTTAAGGTGAAAAAACACGAAGGTTTACAACCCCTTTAAAGTGTTCGCTCACCTTTTCAGAAAAGGTGAACTAACAATGTACACCCTCCACATGCTCTGGATCCCGCTGTACTTACCTCCCGTGGGTGAAGAGCTGTCAGCTCCCAAGAAGCCAGTGTGGCGGCCTGAGGATGTAACATCTCCGCTCTTCTCACTCTTCATTCTGCAGGACTTCTGGGACTGCTCAGAGTGATTCTGATTGGTCAGTCAATCAGAAGTGCTCTGATCTGTCCCCTCTGTCCTGGAGACTGAAGTCCAGAGCAATCTCTGCAGAAGCGTTTAAAAGACATATTGCTCCCATTTGCATTACACACACACATTCTTCTGACAGGTATCTGCCAACTTAAATGATTGTAAAGCTTAATTTTTTTAAAATAACAAACATGTTATACTTACCTCCTCTGTGCAAGTGTGTTGCACAGAGCGACCCCGGTCCTCCTTTTTCTGGGGTCCCCCCGTTGCGCTCCTGGCTCCTTCTCTTCTCGAGTGCGCCCACGGAGAGCCGCTTTCCATCGGGACACTCATGCGGGCGCACTTCCAAGTCCTGCTTTGCATCCATTGGCACAGGTAGCAGGACTCAGCCACGCCCCCCGTGTCACTGGATTTGATTGACAGTAGCGGAAGCCAATGGCTCCTGCTGCTATCAATCTATCCAATGAAGACCCGAGACAGCAGCTGGAGCCCCTTTAAAGCAAAACTCCAGGCAGATGAACATTATATAGCTCTGTATTCAGTAAAACATTAATAAATGTATTTTTGAAAATGAATAGGTGTAAAGTGTAAATCTCAGGACTTAATAGACAGAAATAAAAAAAATCCTTTGTAAGGTAAAACTGCTGTCATATATGTATTTTATCTGTCTGTGTATTTGTAGCGCTTTGCCTGGAGTTTAGCTTCAACTTAGTAGTAGTAGAGTTACTTCACCTGGGGGTTATTTGCAAGCTTCCCAATCTCAACCAGCCTTGGGCGAGCAACTTCCTACACTATACCTTTTTGCAGTCCAGCTTATGTGACAACCATCGCACTCTTCACAGATTCAGCAGAGAAGTGAAGGCTTGTACACACGATTGGATTGTTGGCCAACAAAACCGTGGAGTTTTGTCCGAAGGGCGTTGGCTAAAACTTGTCTTGCATACAAACGGCAAGGAATTGTCGGCCAACCAATACGAACGTAATGACGTACTACGTGGTTTTTCAGCTCTTTAGTGCCACCCTTTGGGCTAATTCTGCTAATTTCGTGTTAGTAGAAGTTTGACGAGTGTTGATTAGCGCTTTTCATCTCACGCTTTTCAGTTCGTTTCTGAACGGCCGTTCGTCAACCAGCTATGTTGCGGAATTGGAGGAGATAACGTGTTATTTATTATTGGCCTTGGAGTTATTGCTTTGACATTATTTTTTGGTTGAATAATGATTTGATTTGGTATATTTTCTGTATTTTTGGATGCATAGAATGCACTTTTTGGTTAAGTTCTATTGGCAGATAGCATGTCTAATTTTTTTTTGTTTTCTTTTTTTAATGCACAATAAAAAAATTGTGTAGAATAATACTTGGCTATGTGTTTTACTTCAAATGACAGTTTGGGAGGAGGCAGTTACATATGATAAAATTCAATGTAAAATTGACAAGGGACACCAACATAGTTGTATCTTTGATCTTAAAAACTAGGGGATAATGGTGTTGTGGTAACTTGCCCAAATTAAAAAAAAAGCATATCGGTAATAATAATATTATTCTTGATATCACTAGAAAAAAAAAGCCTTTAAAGATTTGTTTGCAATAACTCCATCAACCAGCAAAGCAGCTTCATTATTATCCCATTAACCCTTTCATGACTAAGCCTATTTTTGAAATTTGGTGTTTACAAGTTAAAATCCGTATTTTTTGCTAAAAAATTACTTAGAACCCCCAAACATTATATATATTTTTTTAGCAGAGAATCTAGAGAATAAAATTGCGATTGTTGCAATATTTTTTATCACACGGTATTTGTGCAGCAGTGTTTTAAACGCAAATTTTTGAAAAAAGTGACACTTTCATGAATTTTAAAAAATCCAAACAGTAAAGTTACCCCAATTTTTTTCTATAATGTGAAAGATGATGTTACGCCGAGTAAATAGATACCAAACATGTCACCCTTTATAATTGCACGCACTCGTGGAATGGCGACGAACTACGGTACCTATGAATTTCCATAGGCGACGCTTTAAAAAATTTTTTACGGTTACCAGGTTTGAGCTACAGAGGAGGTCTAGGGCTAGAATTATTGCTCTCGCTCTGACGATCGCGGCGATACCTCACATGTGTGGTTTGAACACCGTTTACATATGCGTGCGCAACTTCCGTATGCGTTTTCTTCGCTGCGCGAGCTCGCGGGGATAGGGGCACTTTAAAATGTTTTTTTTTTTTTTTTTTTATTTATTTTAAATATTTTTGTACTTTATAAATTGTGTTTAAAAATTTTTTTTTTTTTTTTTACTTTTATTGCTGTCACAAGCAATGTAAACATCCCTTGTGACAGTAATAGGTGGTGACAGGTACTCTTTATGGAGGGATGGGGGTCTAAAAGACCCCTCATCCCTCCATTACACTTCAAAGTATTCAGATCGTCGAAAACGGCGATTCTGAATACTGTGTACTTTTTTAAATTCGGCGCCATCGGCAGCCGAGTAAACGGGAAGTGACGTCATGACGTCGCTTCCGCGTTTACAACGAGAAGGCTGGAACGAAGCTGCGAGCAGCTTTGTTCCAGTCCGCCCCCAGCCGCCGAATGCAGCCGAATGGACACCGGGCCTCCCTATCGCACGGGAAGCCCGGCAACAGCGGCGGGAGGCGGGGGATGTCCCCTCCCGCTCCTCCGGTATAACAGCCGAGCGGCTTTTAGCCGCATCGGTTGTTATACACGGGTAGCCGATCGCCCGCTGGAAACAACGGTACCGGGATGATGCCTGCAGCTGCGGGCATCATCCCGGTATAACCCCGGAAAGCCGAGTACGCATATCTGCGTATGGTCGGCGGGAAGGGTTAAAGAAGAAAATTGTGCGCTGCATTTGGAGATTTCATAATTTGCCGCGCCATGAATGTTAATTCTCCATTACGAACGCTAGTTTACAAGACCGATCGCTTCTGGCTCGCCCTTGCTTCCGAGCATGCGTGTTTGTACTTTCGACTTTTGTCCGACGGACTTGTGTACACACACTCAGAAAATCCGACAACAGACATTTGTCTGCAGAAAATTTTAAAACCTGCCATCCAACATTTGTCCGTGGAAAATCTGACAATTGTCCGATGGAGTGTACACACGGTCGGATTTTCCGCCAACAGCCTGTCATCACACATTTCACTTCGGAAAATCTGATCGTGTGTACGAGGCTTGAGAGTAGCCATCCATACAGCAGTGTGTTATCTGCAGGATTACCAGGTTAACATAAAGGAAAAAATCTCAGATAAAGAAAACTAGTGCAGACCCTGCATCTAAAACCTGGTACACAAGTTAAGGGTTTTTTTTTTCATTCAACCCAGCGGGCTCGTTGTATTAACAATGCGATGTTATTAATATGACGATCTCCCTTCTGAGCTATTGTGTTTTGACAGAGGGACTGCTCCCCCTCCAGAACACACCGGTCAGTGTTCACAGTCATTGGTCGCCAGCTCTGATCGGATGCCGATTGGCTGCTGGTTTTCATGCATGCTCGTTCGACAGAAGCTGGTTGTGAGATTGGCTTGTGTCGGACATGGACCTGTACACACAGGTCGATGTCGGTCGGTTTATACTGTACCAGATGATTTCAGCCGATATTCGGCCCGTGTGTATGGGGCTTAGGGATTGGTAAATTGCAACATAAAAAAAAATTTTGTTTTTGGGTTTGGCTATGCTTTTAATCTAGATTCACACTCATTTGGTTGTCCGCTGGCTGGTCAGTAAGTAAGCTTGGCCTTGTTTCTATCATATGTTGCCTTCCAATGCTGCTTGCTGCAATGCCCAGTTATAGGTGGGGGGGAAGCGGACCCCTTTTTTGTAACAGATTCACACTTATACAGGTTGCGGTTGATGCGTTTTTCTGCCGCATTTTGTGTTTTTCACACGCATTTTTAATGCGTTTTTGGGAAAACCAGAAAATAGCACATCAAAAACGCAGTGCATACGTTTTTGATGCGTTTCCTTTTGAAGTCTATTGAACCAAAAATGCAACCTGCTGCAAGCAAAAAT
The DNA here is from genome assembly GCF_042186555.1 of Aquarana catesbeiana. Taxonomy (NCBI): domain Eukaryota; kingdom Metazoa; phylum Chordata; class Amphibia; order Anura; family Ranidae; genus Aquarana; species Aquarana catesbeiana. The sequence goes on along the minus strand of NC_133328.1, from coordinate 607,764,301 downwards.
GTTCCCGAACCTTTTCCAAAAAAATGCACCAGTTGAAAAAGCACAGATGTAAACGTGATCCATAGGAAATCATGGTTGTAGTGCGTTTTAGCAAATCTGTAAAAACGCACTGTAAGGGCTCATTCACACAGGATGTTTTAAAAACGCCGGCGCTACAGCAGCGTTACTGCGCGCTTTCCTGCATTTTTTCATTAAAAACACTCTTTATATTGTAAAAAGCCTAAATACATGAAACGCCGCTAAACAGCTTGTTTTTACTGCTCCTGGAAACACAGGCTGTCATTTTTTTCTACTGACCCTAAACACTTATGCCTCCAAATGCCTCTGACAGTTTATATGTGCATGGACACATAGGAGTTGATTTACTAAAAGCAAATCCACTTTGCACTGCAAGTGCACTTGGAGGTGCTGTCGCTGTAGATCTAAAAGGAAGATCTGAAATGAGCAAAAATGCTGTTTTTCCTTGCATGTCCCCCTCAGATCTACAGCGACTGCACTTCCAAGTGCACTTGTAGTGCAAAGTGGATATGCCTTTAGTGAATAAACCCCATAGGCTAACATGGAGGGGCAGGTAAAAAAAAAAAAAAAAAACATCAAAGCCCCATACAGCAGTTGTAAAAAAAGTTCTGTGTGCATGAGCCCTAAAACGCAAAGGGGTGAACCTAGCTTAAAGTGATTGTAAGGGTTCGTTTTTTCTTTTTAAATAATAAACATGTCATACTTACCTCCATTGTGCAGCTCGTTTTGCACAGAGTGGCCCCGAACATCCTCTTCTGGGGTCCCCCGGTGGCTCTCACGGCTCCTCCCCACATCAGATAACCCCCTAGGAGAAGCGCTCTCCCGAGGGGGTTACCTTGTAGGCGCGCTCCCGAGTCCAGCATTCGGAGTCCCATAGCTGCCGAATGTATGACTCGGCCCCGCCCCCCGGCGCACGCATCATTGGATTTGATTGGCAGCAGTGGGAGCCAATGGCTGCGCTGCTATCAATCTATCCAATCAAGAGCCGAGAACCCCAGTCAGAGAGACAGCGCGTCCCCGCCGGGTCAAGTTCCAGGGCTCAGGTAAGTAAAACAGGGGGGGGTGTGGCGGGGGGTCGGTGACTGCCAGATGTTTTTTCACCTTAATGCAACGGATGCATTAAGGGCTTAAGGGATTAAGGGCTCATGCACACAGGACGTTTTAAAAACGCGTTTGGCTGCGTTTTTACATTAGCGTTATTGTGTGTTTTCCCACTTTTTTGGCGTTAGGATCTTTTCATTAAAAACACTCCCTATAATCTAAAAAAACGCCTAAAAACGTCAATCGCAGCTAAACTCAGCTTGACCCGTTTAGGCTCGTATTTCCTGCTCCTGAAAGCACAGGCTGTTGGGTTTTTTTTTACTGCCCCAAACGCTAATGCCTCTGACAGTTTATGTGTGCATGGACACATAGGCCAACATGGAGAGGCTTTTAGAGGCAGTTAAAAAAAAAACGTCAAACGCCCCGGACAACAGCTGTAAAAACGTCCTGTGTGCATGAGCCCGAAGACGGGTCATATTACTTTTTTACAGCTTCTATGAAAAGATCTTCTGGTGTTTTTGACGATTATAAATCATAACTGCATATCATATCCTCCTAAATTGCACCTTTTTTTCTTACACTGTAAAGGACTTGTTCCTTTTTCAGTGGAAATAAAAATTAAATCTTCAAGAAGATCTTTGTGATGGTTGAATGAACTTCCCTTTTTTGCAGAGGAAAGTGGCATAGTCCTTTTGCAAAGTCAAAATGAAATCATGAAATAGCCCAGTGATGAGGCAATCACAATCATATATGTACAAATCAATCCCGTTCCAGTCAAAACTGCGTTGTTATTTTTTTGGTAAACTGGGAAACATGAGAACCTACGTTAAGCTTTTATTGTTGACCCGATTCCTGTAGGGGAGATTTCCATTAACTTCCTATCAAGGCGGGGGAAAGGGGCAAAATGCAGTTTTATCACGATGAGGAAGGGTCAAGTCTTCCAAGAATGTTTTTATTGCAGTCTGGGACTTCCTGTCCCGGTGACAACCTCTCCGCCGATTTCGTTTACTGGCATAATAGACACAAGAATAGAGGGAAATATCAACTCTTATCCCTCCACTCTACTCCCACCTCTCCTTCCTCTGTCATAGCCACCACCAAAATACCAGGTGTCAGAGCCTAGAGAGCAGTGACACCATCCCCTCCATCAAGTGAGGGTACTTGGGCCTGATGATTGACCGCTAGGAGCGAGCATTGCATCATGGGAAGAGGTCACATGCGCCCCCCCCCCCCCCCCCCCCATACCTGGAAGCGCTGGCTACAATGGACGAAGAGGTGCCAGGAGAACGCTGGAGAGGTGACCACCAGTGGGTTGGGGGGGCAGCTTCACATACATACTGCCACTTTGCCTAGGCAATTAACATTATCAGACGGGATTCAGGAATGTAAGTGCTGTACCCTAACCTTTGAAAGCCTTCTTCAAAATTGAGAAGAGAAACTTTTGGAACTGTAGGAAAGGGTAGCTCTAGACAGATCTGCTGCATGCAAAGTAAAGACCAGTACAATCTTTATTAGTAGTATCAGTCGTGATCACAAAAAAGAAGCCAATGCTTTTCGAGGGCTCTATTGTCCCCTTTCATCAGGGTTTGTTACCAGAGCAAGGTTTCTACCCATACCTCCAAAAGACCAGAACACAATGCCAGGTGAAAGCTTCTATTCCAGTAGTTCCATCATAACAAGCCCTGATAAAGGGGGACCCACAGAACCCCAAAAACACTTGGGATACTTTTTTTTGTGATCACCACTGAAAAACCTTCTGGACTTTACTGGAACCAGAGAAGCAAACTCCGTTCTCTAAAAATGTGGCCAGTTCTCAGCTCCTATTTCTCCACAGTTACTCAGCTGTTGATGATATCCTGCATGTCAGTCCTGCCTACTTAAGCCGTCCAGTCCAGAGGAGCTCTGCCTTCACCTTAGTCAACATCACAGAGACGCTCTCCTGCATTCCCGTTAAAAGACTTGCTTGGCTGACATCCCTTCTGGCTCCAGATCCTGCTCGCTGTTCTACTATGCTCATCTCTGGCTCTCTGATGTTTTGGCTTGTCTGACTATCCGTTCCGGTTCCTGAACTCTGGCTATGTTTTGACTACGTTTGTTCTATTTACTTTTATTATTAAAATTTAATCAATTAAATTTAACTGTACTACTGTCTGATTTCATGGTTTCTGACAGCCACACATCATTTTCAAACGAATTCCTGCCAAAGCAATGTCACTGGGACAGGATGGGGGGGGGGTCCTGATAGTAAAAGCTGGCAGAGGATCTAGCTATTCCTCATTCTTAAAAAAAAAAAAAAATAGGATTTTTTAAAACAGCTTACCTGTAAAATCCTTTTCTTTCGAAGGACATCACGGGACACAGAGCCACAGTAATTACTGATGGGTTATATAGGTATCACTGGTGATTGGACACTGGCACACCCTATCAGGAAGTTCAACCCCCTATATAATCCCTCCCCCTTGCAGGGATACCTCAGTTTTGTAGCCAAGCAATATAGTGTATTAGAAGAGGGGCGGGACCTCTGTGTCCCGTGATGTCCTTCGAAAGAAAAGGATTTTACAGGTAAGCTGTTTTAAAAAATCCTATTTTCTTTCTCGAACATCACGGGACACAGAGCCACAGTAATTACTGATGGGATGTCCCAGAGCAATGCTACCTGAGGGGGGGGAACCACGACCAAGTAGGGTGCAATCAGACCTGAGGACCCTGTACCGCTGCCTGCAGCACACTACGCCCAAAGGCGATATCCTCATGCCTTCTCACATCCACCTGATAGAATCTGGTGAATGTATGAACTGAAGACCAGGTTGCGGCCTTGCAGATTTGAGCCATAGAGGCCCGGTGATGCACTGCCCAAGAAGCACCAATAGCCCTTGTGGAATGTGCCCTGATCTGAAACGGAGGAATCTTCTGTTTCAAACCGTAAGCTTGAATGATCAATTGTCGAAACCATTTAGAAATGGTAGCTTTTGACGCTGCCTGTCCTCTATTGGGACCCTCTGGCAGCACAAACAAAACATCCGTCTTGCGGATCTGAGTAGTTGCCCCTAGATAGGCCTTAACTGCTCTTACTACATCCAACGAATGTAGAGATCTCTCTTCCGGAGAACAGGGATCTGGAAAAAAGGAAGGTAGAACAATGTCTTGGTTTAAATGAAAATCAGAAACCACCTTCGGTAAAAAACTAGGATGAGGGCGTAGTACCACTCTATCCTTGTGTATAATCAAATAAGGCTCCTTACAGGAAAGAGCTGCTAATTCTGATACTCTTCTAGCAGAAGAGATGGCCACCAGAAAAATTAATTTCCTTGTCAACAAGACCAAAGGAATCTGACTTATTGGTTCAAAAGGCCGTTTCTGTAACACAGCCAGGACCAAATTCAAGTCCCAGGGGTTTAGGGGCGCTTTAACCGGAGGATTAAGACGCATCACCCCCTGCATAAAGTTTCGGACCAAAGAATGCGAAGCAAGTGGCCGCTGAAATAATACTGATAAAGCAGAGACCTGGCCCTTGATGGTACTCAAGGCCAGCTTCATCTCTAATCCCATCTGTAGAAAATCAAGGATTCTACCTATGACATATTTCCTGGGATGCCAACCTCTGGATTCACACCAGGTTATAAAAGCCTTCCAGACTCTATGATAAATCATCCTGGAAGCTGGCTTCCTTGCATTAATCAAGGTAGATATGACAGGACCTGAGAGCCCACGACTCTTCAGAACGTGGGTCTCAATAGCCAAACCGTCAAATTTAGCGTTTGTAAGGCAGGATGGAACACTGGACCTTGAGATAACAGGTCTGGGCGTTCCGGTAGTGTCCACGGGGAACCTACCGTCATCCTTACTATTTCTGCATACCAAGTCCTTCTGGGCCAAGCGGGGGCCACCAGAAGTACCGACTTCCTTTCCTGCCTGATCCTGCGAAGGAGTCGTGGTAGTAGCAGAATAGGCGGGAATGCGTAAATCAGTGAGAACCGATGCCACGGAATCACCAACGTATCCGTCCCGCATGCAAGAGGATCTTTTGTCCTTGCCACAAATCTGTCTATCTTTTTGTTGAATCGGGATGCAAAGAGATCTACATCTGGAACCCCCCATCTTTGGCATATGGCCCAAAAGACGTCGGGATGCAGAGACCACTCCCCTGGAAGTAACTGCTGGCGACTTAGATAGTCCGCCTGCCAATTCTCTATTCCCGGGATGAAAACTGCCGATATGCATGGCACATGCATCTCTGCCCAGACTAAGATCTGGTTCACCTCTTTTTGAGCAGCTCGGCTCCGGGTGCCTCCCTGATGACTGACATAAGCCACTGCTGTGGCATTGTCGGACTGGATCCTGACCGGACAACCCTGTAGCCTGATAGTCCAGGCTTTTAGAGCTAGATGTATCGCCCGGATCTCCAGAATGTTGATGGGTAAGGTCCTCTCTGTCTTGGACCATACCCCTTGGACCGCAGCCTGTTCCAGAACTGCTCCCCAACCTGACAGACTGGCATCTGTTGTTACCACCGTCCAGGTAACCGGTAGAAAGGATTTCCCCTTCTGCAGGTTTTCGGGTATGAGCCACCAATTGAGGCTCTGACGCACCGCATGCGACAGGTGCATCGGAAAGTCTAATGCCTGAACCTTCTTGTTCCAGGTCGACAGAATACTGTGTTGCAGCATTCTTGAGTGAAACTAATCATAGGGAACTGCTTAGAATGAAGACACCATCTTCCCTAGTAGCCTCATACAAAGGCGGACTGAGGGACCCTTCTTGGTCCTTACTGTCAGAATCAGCTCTCTCAAAGCAGTGATCTTTGCCTGGGGTAGAAATATTTTCTCCTGGCTTGTATCTATAATCAGACCTAAATACTCCAGTCTTCTTACTGGTTTTAGGAAAGACTTTTCTAAGTTGAGGATCCAACCCAGGTATTCTAGATACCTGACCGTGGTCCTCAAGTTTCCATTCAAAGAGGCTACCGACCGGTCTATCAAGAGCAGGTCGTCTAGGTATGCTATGACAGCTATACCCTGAGCCCTTAATCTGGCCAGAGGAGGAGCCAAGATCTTTGTGAACACTCGAGGTGCAGTGGCTATCCCGAAAGGCAGAGCCACAAACTGGAAATGGCGCCCTCCTACCTCGAAGCGCAGAAACTTCTGATGAGCAGGAAAAATGGGCACATGCAGATATGCATCTCTGATGTCTATTGATGCCAGAAATTCTCCTCCCTGCAGGGTGGGAACTACTGTTCGAATTGATTCCATGCGGAAGGATTGAATCCTTAGGAATCGGTTCAGATCCCTTAAGTCCAAAATGGGCCTGACATCCCCATTTGGCTTTTGGACCGTAAAAAGGTTGGAATAGAAGCCCAATCCCTGGTCCTTTGCGGGAACTATCATAATGACCTCCTGCGACAAAAGTCGCTCTAACGCTAGAAGGAGTGACTCCTTCTTCTCTTGGTCTCTGGGAACATTTGATCTGAGGAACCGAGGAGAAGGGAATTCCTGAAACTCCAGCTTGTACCCTAAGGTTACCGTGGAGACTACCCATCTGTCCTGGAAGTCCTCGTGCCAGAGCTCTGAGAACTGTCGCAGTCTTCCCCCCACTCGAGTGAGCGGGGGCGCCCCTCATGCAGAGGTCTTAGTGTTTTGCCTAGTAGGCTTCTTTCCCCAGGACTTCTTTTGTCCCTGGGGTTGACTCTTGTCTCTGGACCCCAATGGAGGCGGCCGTCGAGACTGCCTGGAGGCTGAAGCCCCCGGCGCTGGGGAAAGAGTCCGTTTGAAAGAGGGACGCTTACTCTTCTTCTTGACAGGTAAGAGAGTGCTTTTCCCACAAGAGATTCTCTTGATATAGTTATCCAAGTCCTCTCCAAACAACCTTGCACCACGAAATGGAAACCCAGCCAGTAGCTTCTTACATGGTGCTTCGGCTGACCAATTTTTCAACCATAGGATTCTACGTATATGCACCAACCCCAGTGAAAGACGGGAGGTTTGCACGATAGAATCTCTAATGGCGTCAACCACAAAGCATAAGGCCGCTGGAAGGTTAGCAAACCCCTGGGCCTGCTGTTCAGGTAATACTTTGATGACCTGCTTAACATGGTCTCTTAAGTATTGACAGACTCCAATCGCTGCTACTGCAGGTTGGGCCACTGATCCTGCTAAGGAGAAAACATCCTTCAATAGGGATTCCATCCTTTTATCTACAGGATCCCTGAGCATCTGAGCATTGTCTACAGGACAAGTCAGGCTATTATTTACGGAGGAAATGGCGGCATCAATAGCCGGTATTCCCCACATTTTAATAAACTTTTCTTCCATCGGATAAAGTGTTGAAAACTTTCTCGGCGGAAAAAAACGTTTGTCTGGGTGATCCCACTCAGAATAAATAAGCTTTTCAAGTAAAGTATGAACAGGAAAAGCATGTGCTGCTTGGAAAGGTTTCAGTGACCCCAAAGCAGAAGAGGATTCTTTAGCAGTTTCAGGTATGGGCAACTTAAATGTGGAGCGGACCAATCCAGTGAGGATCTGCACTAAGACTTTCTCCTCTTGGGAAGTCGCAGAGGGTCCCTCTCCACCTGAATCCTCCGAAGAGGAATCATCCATCCCATCCCGATCCTCTGAAAGGGATTCATCTCCTTTATCCCAGAGCTCCTCTGTCTGAGGGTCTTGGGGAACAGAGGAAAGCCTAGTGCGTTTTCTTCCACTGAGTGAAGACGTAGTCACGGCCATTAATCTTTCCTCTAGACCATTAATGGTTGAGGAAAAAACCTCTTGTGTAATATATACAGGGGCTGAAGTGCCAGAAGCAGGTGTAGCCCCTGACCCCGATGGCTCTCCCTGGCTAGCCGTCCCTGGCCCATCTTTAGGGGGGGGGGGAGGATGCTGCCGACAGGGGGCCCTCAGAACCTGAACGAGATCCCCTAGTGTCTCTGGTTCCTGGGGTGCTTGAACCTCTTCTACCCATAGTGCAAAGCAACAAGGTGTGAGGGATACAAATGAACACTGCCCGCTGAGCGATGTAGTCTGGCTAAAAGCCTTGCTACCCAATGCTCAGTCTGGTGTTACTTCAGTAAATGCTGCCTAGGAGAATGCCTGTGTCCCACCTTACATGCGACCGTCAGCTCTGTGTCTCTCAGAAGGCTGAGTGCACCTGTACAGAGTGCCTTTAATAGCCTGCAGCTGGCCTGAGTGGGAGTCTAAACACTCTGTGCTGACATCCCGCTCCCTCCTCTACCGCCCCCCCCCTCGAGTTTTGAAAAAAACGAGCGCTTCCCGCACTGCCGACTCTCCTGTCATGCTCTGGAGAAAAGGCTGGGGATGGGGGGGGGGGAGGAGGGAGACTGGTAACAAGATCTGCCTGAACGGCTATCTTCAGAGATGGTGGCCATTAGGCCGCAGAGCCCGGGTGGTATAACCACTTTCTAGACCCCTGTGGCCCCTCTCTAGCCTGGGGGGAACATTCAAACATGAGAAATCCCCCTTTCCACCTTACCTGCTTGCAGCCTGCTTTGAGATGCTGGGACATAATCAGCACTGAACACCTGAGACAGTCAGTCAGCATGTGTAGGTTTGTGCTCTTGGCAGCCCCCGGTGGTCACAATAGGCATAGCATGCATTTACCTTAAAGGAGAAAAGCCACTAGAACTCAAAAATTCTGTGGAATCTCCTCTTACCTTATCCAGCCGCAGGGTGCTGTTTACACAGACCCAATCTTCACCTCTCACGGTGGGCTCCGTTTGAAAAAACCGTCAGAGACTGGGGCCCCCATCAGTAGGGGGAACCAACAGTTCTGGGACCGTAAAGCACCTCGCCAGAAATTAGGAAGTTTAAAGCCATTTTCTGATCTGCGGGGTCCAGCTCTCTAAAAAGAGAAGCATTACGGGTAAAACCTCGTTTCTTCGGACACGAGGCCCGGGTACCATTCAATTCGGCCATGAAAAGACACTTTGAATGGATCCGGTTCGCCTGGCTTGCCCCAGTATAGGATCTTAGGATATTCCCTTTGGAGCTCAGCACAGTACATCTTTACACGTCCATCACCTAAGACACTGGCGTAAAAACTGAGGTATCCCTGCAAGGGGGAGGGATTATATAGGGGGTTGAACTTCCTGATAGGGTGTGCCAGTGTCCAATCACCAGTGATACCTATATAACCCATCAGTAATTACTGTGGCTCTGTGTCCCGTGATGTTCGAGAAAGAAAAAGGATTTACTGGTGTCTGACTCCCTGTTTGAGGAATTTTTTGTCTACAATCACGGTCACTGAGATAGGAAGTGATGGGAAATAAAAATTAAAACGCTAACAAAAATGATAACGGTTACTTCTGCATTTTCACTGTAGCATGACAGGCAGAGGAACGAACTGGTCACTGACAAAATACAAAGAGTAACGATGAAGCAGATCAGCCAGCCAAACTCTGCAGTTCTCTGATCCAGGACACAGGTAAAAATTCTAGGCACTGTTCCCTGTGATGCCTTGCTCTTTCTGTAAGGGCATCACAGGGAACATGAGGGTCTAAACTCATTTTTTTCTACTTTAGCTCCACTTTAAGCAATAAGAAAAAAAAGCCATAGGCTAGAGAGTTGTACTCACAATCTGCGGCGGTAAAGTTTGGCAAGGAATCATAACTTTTTTCACTGTTCATAATGTCCTGTAAAGTAGAGGAAAGAAAATTTTAACAGTGGCTCTACACACAAGAAACCCCTAACTGTATACTTAAAAGGATACCTGGCCCCAATCAATCATTCAAATTAAATTCACTTTTGCGAATCTCGATCCTGCACCTAAGAATGTGCCTGCGGCTAATGTATTGGTGTTTAGCTGAACATGTGTGTACAATGCATAGACTTAAGAGTGGTACTAAAGCTAAAACATTTTTTAACCTTAATGCATTCCATTCATTAAGGTAAAAAAACATTTGCCACTTGCTGTGCCCCCTGCCCCAAATACTTACCCGAGTTCTACATCTATCCAGTGATGAGCCCAGCTGTCGGTCTCCTCTCCCCTTTCCTGCTCTCACAGGACAGACTGATTGCAACAGGATCCATTGGCTCCTGCTGCTGTCAGTCAAATCCTGGAAGCAGAAAGCAGGGGGGCGGGGCCAAGACATGTTGTGTGTGTCTATGGACGCACACAGCCTGGCTCAGGAGTGAGCCTGCATGTCTGCCCCCATATCAAGCGGCTTGCTATAGGGGAAGACATAGAAGACAAGGAGCTAAGATAG